>NC_059440.1:25896409-26131409 GCF_021028975.2 Sphaerodactylus townsendi
CGCATTTCCAACACTCATGCTTCTATGACCACCGGGCGCAAAGCCAAACGTGGGAACCGGAATTGGCCCATTCATCGGCTGAAGGCCGTAATTGGAACTGCACACACATGGAGGACATTCCCCTGGTTCGAAACATCCTGCTCCCAGGGTTGGCTCTGGGACCCGCGGGAGAGAACGCTTTAATTACATTCCCCGCCTCACTCTCTGCCTGAACTCTTTTGTTGCCTCAGTCAGCTCTCACCATCGCCCCTACCCCAGGCTCCACCCTCTGGAGTCTGCCGCTGGCCGCCTGGCCTGCCCGGCTTCTGCCTTCGATCTCTCCTCCTGTCGGAGCGACGCTGTCAGCCTCCCAAGCGGGAGTGCCTGGCCTCCCCGCAACTTCCCTTGGTGGGAGTCCCTGACCCCGCTTGGCAATGCTAAGACTATTGGCCGGGCTGGTCTGTGTCTCATGCAGTCCATCAACTCTTCTACCTCCATTGCTCTGGATGCTCTTGGCCTCCGAAAGCAGCAGGAACTTCTGCCAAGCTGACCCTCTAGACAATCGTGCTCGCCATTGATTACTTATTGTTATTACATCACCAAGGTTGTGAGAATGTACATAATATGTGTTGTTTTAATCTTCTTGATAATTCCCAATTGATTCATATGAAAGTACGTCATGAGCTGCAAGAAGTTGTATCTAATCTGGAAATATGATGTTTGTCTCCTTATTGGTAGGTCAGCCCTCTGGAGCTGGCATGTCGGGAGTGATGGTTGAGTGCTATTGTGCAGCTCTTCTGCATTGGTTCTAATCTGTGTGTGCCCTGCTATCGGATCTTTGTTTCATTCAATGTGTGTCTACATTGCCTGTAACGTGGTGTAAGAAGCTCCCTCGAATTTCCCTTTACCCCCCCGCAAATCCAAGTTCCTGATGTTACACAAGCAGCTCGGCTCAGCTTGACCAGACGGGCGGAGGGAGACAAGCCATTCCTTTTAAATCACTCCCCTAGTAGCATTTCGGGTCCTTTGCAAAATGTAAAAAAGGAGGGAGATGTAGTAATGCACTGTTGACCCAGCAGCACCGGGTGCAGTAGAACGTTGGAACGCTTCAACGGGACTCCACGCCTTCTGGTCAGGCATCAAGCATTCACCCCACTCCTCATCCCCCCCCATGAGTCACCGGGGTCATGAACTGTCTGCCTAGGGGCCAGTCCGGGCTTAGGGACAATGGTCTTGCCCCCCAGGTGAGGATTAGGCTCTCAGACGCTTTACGCCCTCCTCAAGACGTAGCCAGGTGAGATCAAGTGCATCACATGATGATCTTCCCCACCTCCCCGGCCTCCCCGGCGCCTCCCGAACTCCCCCCCGGTCCCTCCCTCTCCCACACTGCATAGAATAACACATGTAAGGTGCCAGGAACCAGCATGCTGAGACTCGCTAGGGAACACGGACCTCCTCCTGGGCTCCCCGCTGCCGGCGCATCTCCACCAGATGTAATATCTCCGCCTCCTGCCTCAAGTTTCCACGCTGACCACTTGGCCTTCCACCTCACTACAGGGATGCTTTGTGTTGTTTGAAAGAGGGATTTTTCCACTCCCTTGCACCTCCTCCACAGCAGAAGGACCTATTTTGACAGGTGGGGTTGTATAAGGAGGCCACAGTCCCTGGAAAACATCTGGATTGGTGAGCAAAAAGCAAGCTGTAGAGCTTATAACAGCAGCCTTCCCAATAGACTTTTTCTGTCTCTTCTTGACAATATGCCTTAACTGGATCTTAAGGTCAAAATTAACCTCTGAAGTTAATTAAAAGACTTTCTGGTAAACTTTAGTGGTTCTCTTAAAATATAGAATATTATTAATGATAAAATCAATTTTAATTAGTAAAGTATGTATTTTTTCTTATTGTTAATTATGAAAAATAATTCTAAATCTGGGTAAGGAAATCATGATATAGAACAGACAAATTACAAGCCACTATTTGTTTGTAGAATATTTCACCTTTCCTGTCCAGAAATGTTCAAGGAATCTCACGTTGCCATCTTGCCAACCTGTCTAGTTTTCAGCATCCAAGCTGGCTACAAGCTCTGAACTAACAAAACCCCAAACCTATATATGCTTTTCAAGAGCTACCAGGTCGTAAGGGGGTACAATGTACTAACAATGCTATGTGACAAATTTCCCCCCTTCACAAGTTTAGAACTGGAATAGTATTTCAGATTGTTTTGGATCTGGACTGGGGAAACTCACATTCAAATCCCTGTTCAGACTGAAACCTGACCAGAAGAAACTGAGGCTAGCTGTTTTCCCTCAGCCTAATCTATCACCAGGGTAGTGTAAGGACAGTGGGGAGAAAACCCATATACCACCTCTGAGGATGCTATCCTGACTAGGCTTGAGCAATACCAAACAAATTCAGTAAAATTTGGATTCGGCTTTATTCGGCTTTAAAATTGTCATTAAAGCCGAAAAACCGAAAAACCTAATTCAGGAAACCCAAATATTTTCAGATCTTCCAAAAAAAAATTGGGTCTGTTTGAATTTTTATGTCAGTAAAATAATTACAAAATATGTTGATACAGGCAGGAGAGTGGGAATAAACTAGGATATCTGCTGGGAACAGAATGTCCACACTGGGCTTCCCCATTTTACAAAAAAGATTAATCTGCTACGCACAACTACTATCTGATTCTTTAAAACTGGAGACTGAACCAAACACCTTCTTGTATGCCAATCAGATGTTCTGTCACTGAGCCAAAGCCCCTCTCTGGTCAGACCTTGTAAAATTTTATTTGTATAGAAACAGGATGGACAAGGGAGGAGGCTGGTCTGGGTATCACCTGTTCCTGACCTGCTAGTTGTCTAGGTTCGGGGTGTTTAAAAGAGGAGCACAGCCTACCAGCTCAATCTCAAGAAAGATTCACTGGCTGCTGATTAGCCCTTTTCAGCGGGTAGAGATTCATGGGCCCTCTTTCCTTCACCTGCAGGTGATCTTTTGCCAAAGGTATTTACTGCCCGGAGGGAAGATGGTAGATATTAAGCCATTTAGAGCTGTTTTCTCTAATAGGGAGAGCTATTAGTCTGAAGAAACCTTGCCTCATTGAAAACTAAGCACCGGAGAACTGACTGCGACTCGCAGGGGGCTTCCTGCTGAAGGCCAAGCAAATCCCTCAGACTGACTGCGGCAGCTCGCATCCTCATTTCCACAGATCTTCTCATCAGGCCATTTACTCTGATTTATATGGGAGCATCTATGTGGCGGGGGGGAGGTAGGGCTTCGCTGAGAAACTTTAAAGGAGCAACACGCAGAAGCAAAACAAAAAAGTGTGTGAGAGAGAATGACAATCTCTGCACCTTCGTATCAATCTTTTTTTGATGTCTTCTGTTGTCCCCCTCGTCAGTTTGCCAGATCCTCGTCACTGTTGTTAACTAATTCTTTTGTCGCTTTGACACCCTTTATATACGCGTGCAATTCACACACAAAAAAATAACAAGGGGAAAAGGCACTTGTTTTAAAGTGGGGAAATTCAGCATGAGGGGGAAAGAGAGAAGCCAGTGAGACAATAAGGGTTGCCGGTTTGTCTCTCGCAGGGGAGGAATGAAATCCTAATGGGGGGTGATTCAAATTGAACCACACAACTTTCAAAAATCTGTTTCACCCTTAGGAAGTAGAAAAGGGTGCAAAGCCAATTCCAGGTTTTGGTGGGTCCTGGGTAGACAGTTCCCAGGGTCTCCACCTCCATAGAAAGGTGGTTACATCAGGGGCATACTGCCTAGGGGGAGATATGGGGTCAAATGTCCCCGGGCTGCAGCCATTTAATCATGTGGGGGCAGAAAATCGCCCCCCTCCTCCTTTCCCCCAGGTCCATACGCTGACTTCTAGACCTGGTGTAAAAAAAAGTTGTTTGGCCATGGTGGGGGAGGGCGGCCACCCATAAGCAGCCCCCCCCCCAGAAAACTCAGATTTTGCACTGGGCTACATTTTTCCTAGATACTCCTCTGGGTTACATTTACCAGCAGCAGTGGGAGCAGCAGTGGGAGCAGCAGTGGCGTAGGAGGTTAAGAGCTTGTGTATCTAATCTGGAGGAACTGGGTTTGATTCCCAGTTCTGCCGCCTGAGCTGTGGAGGCTTATCTGGGGAATTCAGATTAGCCTGTACACTCCCACACACGCCAGCTGGGTGACCTTGGGCTAGTCACAGCTTCTCAGAGCTCTCTCAGCCCCACCTACCTCACAGGGTGTTTGTTGTCAGGGGGGAAGGGCAAGGAGATTGTAAGCCCCTTTGAGTCTCCTTCAGGAGAGAAAGGGGGGATATAAATCCAAAACTCCTAAAAACTCCTCCTACCAGAAACCAGCTCAGCTCTAGAATATACACTCAGAATAAAGAGAGACCGTACCACAAACCCACTCCTGAAGTCTAGGATAGTGCGTTGGGCTTCAGCTGACAAGTTGCAACCCACAAGCATGTCACACCCTATCCTAAAGCAAGTCACACAATCCAACCCCCAAGACACTTTCTTTCCCTCTGGGATAAGTGAACGTTCCCCATGTTTCTTTTAGTACCTGTTTGCATTTTCAATCCACAGTTCTGCTTTCCAACTTTTTCGCCCTCGGTCTTGTAGATCTATTCGTATCGGGTAGCCATGCTGTGCAGTGTGATTCCTTGTACTTACAGAATCTCAGCACGCATCATTCATGTATATAATATGACCCATGATGCTCATTTAGTGACACACAATGCTGAAAAATGCATGTGTTTTGCAAGAAAAATTCTCTGCGACGGTAACAGAAAATGGAGCAAAAAATAAAGAATTCCTCACTTTGTTTGCAAGATGTTGATCGTCTGGTTGAAATTGACAAGGATGAGAAATTTATTTATGTATGTATTTCTTTACTTTGATTTGCTTGTGAAAGGGGCATCGGTCAAGAAACAGTGACTAGATGCAGAGGAAGAAGCATTCTCTTTAAAAGTTGCACGCGGAAAGAGTTGTGGATTGTCTTCTCCCCGCAGCAGATAAAGCAGCTCTTGCAAAAATACCTTCAAAATGTTACAAAGGGGGGGTTGGGTCTGCTTCACATCTAAGCACCCAAAAGGCAGAGAAGGGGGGGAGGGTACACAGTTTTTAAAAAAACAACTTTGAAGAAGATCTTACACTGCAGCTTGTTACGAATGGCTCTGGGTCTGAAAGAACCGAATATTCTCATGATATTATATCAAGGGTGCCCTCAATCAAGTCCCGCTCTTTGCACATTTTCTGCAAGCCACTCACTCCTTATTTTACCACTCTAGGTACGTGGGGTTGGTTTTCTCACCTCGGGGGCAAGAATGGTCACACGGTACACACCCAAGATCCCTTTCTACCAGGTACAAGTGAAAATACTTCTAGTTTATGCATAACTCTAATTGGAGTGCCTTGGGGTCTGTTGGTTAAACATCTCTCATCTCTCGGTAGTCATTCCCCAGCGATGCATCTCCTTTCTGCACTCACTCCAATTCCCCCATCCTGAAGGATGTGTGGATCCCCCCAGACACAAACCTTGAAGATGTTCCCTTCCGGCACGGGAGCCAAACCTGGGAATTGAGGCTCCTGAGAGCTCGATACTGAGCTAGGAGGCAGAAGCAACAGACCTCAGCCCCACAGCACTCCTATTTCTTCCATGGGGCACAGGAGGCAGAGGTGGGGTGATTGAGTGAGGGGGGGGGTACCCACACTGCTGTACAAACACCCTGGAAATGTGCCTCCATGCCCCGATTAGGCAGATCTTCACAACACCAAAAAGAAAACACTGACCTCCTCCAAACCATTTTGGAAAGCCAGCTGCAGAGATTGCATATCCAGTGCACACCCCAGGTGTGATCCCCTTTTGCATTATGGATTGCCAACCCCCCCCCCCCAAAAAAAAACATCTGCTGAAACTCAGTAAATGAAGATCCAGAGCGAGCCCATGCCTGTGAGCTGAATGTAAGCTGCGAGGTCTCGTTCTAGATTAACTGAGATAGCTACCCAATGCTGGAGCTGTGCTCTTTCAGACTGAAGGAACGGACTCGCGTCATTGACTACTGCTGCTCCATACAAATAAAAAATCCCTGCATGTAGAAAACTAACACAGCAGGGAGCAGATGCTACCTTGAACCAAGAGGAGAGGCGGGGTGTGAAGACTAATTTGTTAATCAAGTGCAGGCAAGCGTTCTCTGCAATGTACTCATTTTCTATGTGCAGGGAACTCTTTCTATGAATTCTGGCATGCAGAAGCAAGTCCCTTCAGCCCTTTGAAGCAGGCCAGGTCATGCCAAGTTGACTACCTCACAGAGGAACAAGCTATTTAAAGGAACTGTGAGGATATCACTGTAGAGGACTTGCCCATACCCTCCCCCCCCCCAGATGTACAGAAATGGCATTGGCTATTCAAAATGATGCATATGTTCATTGCACACATATGTTACATGTTTTGCCATTTTTATTCTTCCATAAAACCACTGCCTGCTCATTTGAGAGTTTTTACCAGGGACTATCCTGGTATACATAGGTTACCCCCTCTCGCTTCAGCTAATTCCCACTACTAAAGTGGAGACTGCCTACTTAGGGTAACAAATGTAGTGCCTGCATCTGCACATATGTATAGCACAGCAGCTGGTGGCAGTGCAAAAACGCCCCCAAACTCTTTCCAGACCTCTTTGCAGACGAGCCCTTAGAGAGTCAGAGACTGGCGAAGCCACACTTCGCGTTTTACCATGAGTCACCCAAAACCTGCCTAAAGCTCCACTCCTCGCCCCGAAGCGTGCATTCCGCACAGCCGCTACAGCTGTAAGTCGTGCCTACCTGAGAAACACCTTCACACACTGTATTATGCCTGACACCTTTACGAACCGCTAACCGAAAATTCGAAAGATTTATCCGTGCCCACATGGGCAGATGCATGAAGATGCTGTCATCTCCCTCGGCATGTGCGTGTCATGCGGCGCACCGTTCTCTCTCGTGCGCACATGCATGCTCGCTCCCTCTCGCTCCCTCTCGCCTTGCCCCAAGCGTTAGTGAAGGAACTTCATCTAACATTTAACGGCATCTATTTACTGCTTAAGTGAGTTATGAACAGCGGCTGCAGAGAAGAGCAATTTGACAGTCACAAAGCATCACCGTCATCTTTAGGAAGAAAGGACCGCAGAGCCCCGGGAGACAGTGTCTTATTTGAGTGACTCCCCACTCCCACAACACAAATGCAGAAGGTTCGATTCCCCCAGTAGCAACCGAGCCACGGAGGGCATTAAAAAACCAAGCATGCCTCTTTTCCACACTGCCCCCCTTTGCAACGCTCCTGCTTAGGAACCACAAGAAACACTTTTCCCCTTGGGTAAAGTTTCCCTGGCGTGCGTTTCAGATCCTGCACTGCAAGTGCTGTGGAGCAACTCTGGTAGGGCTCCAAAGGTGAGAGCAAGTTCCAGCTCTTGGCAGAACCACAGGTCCATGCCATTTCACCTCCACCTGTATTGCAACCCGTTTGGGGGCTGAGGAACGGCACCGCGTTCAGCAGATGTACTTGTATTCTTTTTTAAAAAGGGGAAAGAAAATCTGACAACCATCACAACAATTAATAAAACATGGCTATCTATGCGAAGCGCAGCTGGCTCAGGAAAGGAGCCGTGGTCTCCTTGCGTTTCCAAGCTAATGGTGCTGATGGAATGATTCGCTGAACGAGAGAGAGAGAGAGACAGAGAGAAAGAGACTTTTAAAATCAAATATACACAGCACCACGATCAAGCTTGGCCAAAGCAAGAGAGAACAACTCTGCTCTCGCTGGCTAGCCGGAGGGCTGGATCTGTTAAAAATAAAAAAAGGCAGAATAAAACATGGGAAAAGATTAAATCCACCTACTGTGCTTCTGTGATAGGCTTCCTAAATCCATTGTCTTCTTCGAGATAAGACGACTTTTTTTTTCAATTGCCTGGATGAGAATATAAATACTCCAGCATTATCTTTCCTTGCGCTCTCCCCGGCTGGAGCTCATGAGCGAGACGCGGAGCTGTATGAGAAGGTAGTTTAAATTTCATTCCATTTATTCGCCCAGCCACTGAGGAGCCGCCTGTCAGTTTGCCTTCGCTCAGCTGCTTTGGATATCGCCGACACCTTTGCCGTGTACAGCGCTGGAGCGGAGTAAAGCACCTGGGATTGTGCGAGGTTTTCGCAGGGATAATTAACACTTTCCAAGCAGGGTGCTTGAATCTTCCCAGCTAGCCGTTGTCAGAATATGCCCCTTGAGGATGTAAGCCTTTGCAGAATTGAACCCCTGCATAGGCTACAATGGAACCTTAGGTACTAGACCTCACCAAAAGTCAGCGTTGTCTGACATCCTGTTTGCTAACATGGCTATTGAGGAACCCAGAAGTTTGACAAACAGCTAGGAGCCCTAAAGCTGCCCTAATGTTGCCCCCTCCATGCACGCACCCACACACACACACACACACACACACACACACACACACACACACACACACACACACACACACACACACACACACACACACACACACACCGTTGTCCCCAGAGAAATGAGGTGGATGCAATGATTCAGAGATATACTGTCATCAAATCTAAAACTTCCATCTAGCTATCACAGCTCAAAGCCTATGGTTGAAAGCCACTGGCCATCGCAACATCTTGAGGCAATGAGTTCCCCAAGACATTTGTACATTGCAGTCTAGCCCAGGGGTCTGCAACCCGCGGCTCTGGAGCCGCATGCAGCTCTTTCAGCCTTAAACTGTGGCTCCGCATGACCTGGAGGTCGGAGGGTTCTGTGGGCATGTCCCTCCAGAGCAGCTGACATCCCCCCTCTGCCATCCCCTCAGCCGCCATCCCCCCTCTGCCCCACGGAGCAGGCGGCTGCCTGCTCTGTAGGGCAGAGGGATTTTCCCTGCCTGGCGCCGCTGCCTCCCGCAGCGCAAGAGGCAGCAGCACCAGGCAGGCCGCGGCCATCATCCCCCCTCTGCCTGCTCCTCTGTAACCTGGAGCTGGCTACCATGACTCTGGTCCCAGTCCCCCCTCAGTAGGGAAGGGGCTGAAAGGAATGCATTCAAGTCTCCTCGGTTTTGGAGTATGGGGAGGAAAGCCTTCTGACACCTTAGGTTGGTCTTGAACTGCACGCAGGGAGTCTCTCTGAAAACTAGGCCATCAACTTAGCGAAGAATTTTAAGCTGATGACTTTCCTTTTCGACGTTAATTAAATCAATTACCATTAAGTAACTTGTGTGTGTGGCAATTTCATGCATCCTTTGAGTTCAGTGGGGCTGGGAGGAGCAGCTGCGACTAGAAATTAGGGAAATGGAGCAAACCAACCACCTCAGAGTGCTGCTCCCCTTGTTACCTTCCACTCATGTAGCGGAGCAAGGAAACAAATCTGGTTCTCCGGACTAGAGTCTTCCGCTCATGGGGAGCAGCGGGGAAACAAACCTGGTTCTACAGATCAGAGTCCGCGACTCATGTGAACCAGTGGGAAAACAAACCCAGGTCTCCAGATTAGAGTCCACTGCTCTTAACCACTACACCATGCCAGACCAGCAGGACCAACTTCAGAGTTTGGGGAAAGCCTTGGGGAAGATGCCATCTAGAGATGGCATACACATACACACACACACACATAACTGACCACAATATCCACTATGCTCATGTATGCACCCTCCATGAGGAGGCAGCAGAGAACGAAAAAGCACTTGAAAGAATTGTGGTCTGTTTCCTCCTCGTGAGGGTGCCTGTTTGCACATGTGGGGGGCAATGTGGTTAACAAGGGGCACAGAGCCTCTCTGTTCAGAAGATGAAAAGCTGGGAATACCAGTGCTAGTAGGCAACATCAGGGGAAGGCCTTAGCCTCTGTGTTTGATTGGCCATCTAAGCATCTGGTTGGCTGCTGCATGAGGAGGAGGAGTTTGGATTTATACCCCACCTTTCTTTCCTGTAAGGAGACTCAAGGTGGCTTACAAGCTCCTTCCTCTTCCCACAACAGACACCTTGTGAGGTAGGTGGGGTTGAGAGAGGTCAGAGAGAACTGTGACTAGCCCAGGGTCACCCAGCAGGGATGTAGGAGTGTGGAAACACATCTGGTTCACCAGATAAGCCTCTGCCACTCATGTGGAGGAGTGGGGAATCAAACCTGGTTCTCCCGATTAGAATCCACCTGCTCTTAACCACTACACCATGCTGGCTCCCCACACTGACAGGATACGGGACTAGATGAACCACTAGTCTAATCCAGCAGGGCTCTTGTTGTGTTCGCATGCAACGCATTTTACCCAGCACCCCACCCAAAACCAGGAGCTAACCCTTTGCTTGTCCCTCCCAATCTGTTCCAAGCCTAGACACCCACTGTGACAGCAGAGAAGGAACAACATGAGCTTAAGTCCTCGGGATAACTGCAAAGAGCATTTCATTTTCTTTTTTTAAAAAAAAGCAGGCATCCCAAGACGCCTCTGGAGTACACAGAATACTCCTTAAGAGCTCCGTACGCCAGCGATCGGTAAGTGCCTACAACAGTAAACCCTGAAAGATGGCGTTTTGCCTCTGGCACAGGACTCTGGCTAAAATATCCCAGGTGTTCGAAGGAACATTGCGAGCTTTTATTGCACATTTGTCAGTGAGCGTGCAAGAACTCGGAGCGTTGTGGCGTTCCCCACCCTCCTCCAGCCGCCTCCGATCCTTTGCTAGCACTTTGCTGCCGTGCCGTTTTATTTTAACAAATAGCACGGTGGGGGAAATGGGTCAAGAGAAACAGATTGTCCTCCTGCCTGGCCATTTCGCTCTGGGGAGAGGCAGCAGAGAGCAAAAGAGCGAGAGAGCATCGGATTAAGCACAAATCATTGGAAAAGGGCCGGCAGGTCTCTTGTCCTTCCGACAATGCCCATTTTTAAAGAGAGGAAGAGGGAAAGAGGGAAAAGAGGAGAGAGCTCCTCGTTTTCGCTTTACCCCTCTTTTCAAGGCCGATGACTGTCATGTCCCTGTCATTAAGCTACATAAACTCAAGAGAAGCCTGCAGAAACATGACCCCCTCCTGGATGGAGGCTGATTCAGGCCCAGTTTAAATATGATGCTTAAATATCCTTAAATATTTAAATATCATGCTGGTAGGATGAAAGAACTCTTGTGACTTTTCGTACATCATGGGACTCGGGTGGCTTTGAAGGCTTAAACAGATACCTGTCCAAAGCTGCCACATGTGCAATGTGTACTTTGGAGCGACATTTGCCTGGCCTACAGATTTCTGGTATGCTAACACTGCACGAGCAACAGCCTGTGGCCTAGTTTAAATGTGTGGCGTGGTGGTTCACTCTAATCTGGAGAACCGGGTTTGATTCCCCGCTCTGCTACTTGAGCTGTGGAGGCTTATCTGGGGAATTCAGATTAGCTTGTGCACTCTCAACACATGCCAGATAGGTGACCTTGTGCTAGTCACAGTTCTTCCAAGCTCTCTCAGCCCCACTCCCCTCACAGGGTGTTTGTTGTGGAGGGAAAGGAGATTGCAAGCATGTTTGAGTCTCCTTACAGGAGAGAAAGGGGGGATATAAATCCAAACTCTTCTTCTTCTTCTAACGCCATGTTTGAATCAGGCTTCCAGAAGGTCCGTATTCCACAAAATAAGACTTATCCTGCTGGATCAAACCACACATCATTTGAGCACGGATCAGAGTCTGTGTCAAACGTCATGCTTGTCAGAAGTAACAATATCTAGCATGCAAAGGAACTGAGAGGAAGACCAGCAGGCGAGGGCATGTGGTCAGCTAGAGAGGGCTGTGCAGTGAGTGACCCCTCTGTCTTTTCGTGCTGCCTCTTGTCTGTCCTTAAACTGATACTCTTAGAACTAATATCCTGCTTCTCCTTAGAAGTTAGAGTCCCCGACTCTCCCTTGCTAGCAAGGAAGCGGCAGGCTACCTTTCTGCTCTTTGCCATCCTGTATGCAGTTTCCATTAAACATTCATCTTTAATCCTTTTAGTCAGTGTGTTTGCCATTTTTCTGTACAGTAATCTGCTGGCAATGCCCAACAGCTGAGTAGCCTGCACATTCAAATACAGACTTGTTCGGGGCGGGGGGGGGGGGGGGAGGAAACGTTAGAAAATTTCTAAACGGAGGGGCAGAAAACCAGAGAGACAAAGCAGCTGGTCAGAGAAAGGATGGACGAGATTCAAATCCGCTCACACCGTTCCTTCAGCAGTAGAGGAATGGGCAATAAAGGGCTGTTTGCGCTTCATGCTCATATATATATATATAAATCTGAAAAAGAGCAAGATATTTTTTGCAGATGCTTGCAAGACAAGGTGGGGGGTGGTTAGTCACCTAAAATTAGATTGAAGAATGGGTTGTGTTGATTTGGATAAACTTGCTGATTTCATTCCCGCCGTTTGTTTTCCAACACAACGACAAACCCTTCCACTTCAGGTACGCTTCTTGAAAAGACAACCATCAAAAGGAGGAGGAGGAGGAGGAGGAGGAGGAGTTTGGATTTATATCCCCCCTTTCTCTCCTATAGGAGACTCAAAGGGGCTTACAATCTCCTTGCCCTTCCCCCCTCACAACAAACACCCTGTGAGGTGGTTGGGCCTGAGAGAGCTCTGAGAAGCTGTGACTAGCCCAAGGTCACCCAGCTGGCATGTGTGGGAGTGCATAGGCTAATCTGCCTCCACAACTCAAGCGGCAGAGCTGGGAATCAAACCCGGTTCCTCCAGAACAGAGCGCACCTGCTCTTAGCCACGGCTCTTAGCCACTACGCCACTGCTGCTCCAAAAAAGCTGTGCTTTCCCTGGCTTGTGACAAACGGAAGGTCAGTTTCCATGATCTACTCCCCAGAGTTGGAGCCAAACTCTGTCTTGATGTGCAGGTCAGCTGATCTGTTTCCCAGGAGGGGAGGGGCTTTCATGCTATTGTATTGAACAGGGGTGTACCGTCCAGGGGGACGTATGGGGTCAAATGTCCCCAGGCTGCGGCCATTTAATCATGTGGGGGTGGCAAATCACCCCCCACGCCCCTCCTCCTTTCCCCCGGGGGATGGTGACTTTGAGATGACCTGGTGCAAAAAAAGTTGTTTGGTCATGGTGGGGGAGGGCGGCCACCCAAATGGCGGGGGGGGGGGGGCGTAAAACTCAGATTTTGCACCGGGCTACATTTTCCCTAGATGCGCCTCCGGTATTGAAGCCATTTTGATCCTGCTCTCTCAAGCAGCATCAGGTCCCGAGGCAGCTTACAAAGGAAAAGGTACAGCAGGAAACAGTCTGTTGCGATCACATCATCAACAGGCTTCTAACACTCCAGTGCAACCGACATCAGCAGCAAACACTCTGCCAAAAACAATTGACATATAATTAGGGCAGGGCTATTAGCAGCAAGGTTGAAGATGTAAAAAGCAGGAGGTAGAAGAGGAAGTGAGTGGGTGAGTGGTGGTGGTGGGGGGGGGGGGAAATCAACAAATATTTTATCAAGTAAAGCAGATATGGTTGGTTTCTGGATGAAGGAAAGCCTGGGGTGTGAAGGCGGCTTTGCCTTGTTTGCAATTTGTATAAAATCAGCCCCCTCTGGAGGCTTTCCCCTGTTTTATCTTCCACCTCTAAGGAGGGAAAATCAAGTTGGGGGAAGGACATTTTGAGCGTTTGCGAGGAAAAAAAACAGCTTGGGGGGGGGGAGGGGCATTTTGAGCCTACAAACAACCAAAGGGAAAGAATAAAGTACCCATTTTAATTCTTGCTCAAGTGTGTGTATTGGTTGACATGGGCTAGCCACAATCTCTCACCCTACTTTGCAGGATTGCTTTGAGGACAAAAGGAGGATTATGACCTCACTGGAAGAATAGTGGGACATCCATATTTATTTATTTATTTATTTTTGAGATTTTTATACCACCCAACCCCATTAATTAATAAATGTAAATATAAAGTTAAAATTTAAATTTTTAAAAGATTTAAAACACAGCGGTAAAGTCAATAAAATGGCGTCAGCAATACCCCAATTAAACCCTCCTGAAGAGGGGGAAACAGAGGAAAAAGTGGGTCCCCTTATATATAATATTAAAACCAAAATTCTGGTTTTCCTGGGCTTGCTACCAGTACCCTCCCCATAATACTTCAATGCCTTTCTCTCACTGGCCTGCAATTTTGCCTTTAGGGTTAAACTTCTCGGCCTGGCTTGGCTATCGGTATGATTAGCAAGTCACAGTTACATGTTGTCCAAATAACTGCTGTACTGCCAGGCAAAAGGGGGAAAAGATGCCTACAGTGATTCTCAATCCCTCGTTTGGGATATCTGTGAAGGAGGGAGGACTGTTATTTCATGACAAACTCCTCCTCAGCTCACATTATGGTTAAGTAGTGGTGAAGTTCTTGGTCATTAAATGTGAACGAGCGTGTCGATCAAATCTGTTGGCAAAACAATACAGCATTTAGCAGCATTAAACAGAGATCATTCTCCCTCTTCTGCATGAATTATTTGTGCCTGTCAATAGTCCTAGCCCCATCAAGGCACCAAATGCAGTTTGAACCCAAGCTATTCTTAGCAAATTCTGCTGTGCAATATGGACTGGATTAATCAGAGACGTATCTAGGGAAAATGTTGCCAGGTGCAAAATCTGAGTTCCCCCACCCCCATCCCATATGGGCGGCCACCCTCTCCCACTATGAACAAACAACTTTTTTTTTGCACCAGGTCTTGAAGTCAGTGTATGGACCCAGGGGCAAGGAGGAGGAGTGCAGGGGGTTGACCCCCCCCCCCCCCGTGTTACTAAATGACCACAGGGGACATTTGACTCCATATGTCCTCCTGGGCGGTACACCTTTAATTTATACTCAGTAAGTAGCATTTTAAGTCTCTGTCTCTCTCTCTCCAAAACTATCCTTTCCTAGAGTCATGTACAACACCAAGATGCTTAAGGATCACTCAGTCACATATCACAGCTTGGGGATTATTTTGAACATCACATCGTGGCTCAGTGGCAGAGGACAGTTGCAGGTGGCAGCTGCCAGCTCTGGGGTGGGGAATAACCTGGAGACTTTGGGGGGGGGCACCTGAGGAGAGTGGCATCTGGGGAGGGGAGGGATTTCAACAGGGTATACAGTCCATTTCCAAAGCAGCCATTTCCTCCAAGGGAATTGAATTCTGTCACTTGGAGATCAGCCATCATTGCAGGAGATCACCAGCTACCCCCTAGAGTTTGACAGCCCTATTCAGGTCCCAGGTTTCGTCCTTAGCATCTCCATTTTAAAATATATCAGGTGTCGGAAAGGCCTTTCTCTGCCTGATACCCTGGAAGCCTGCCGGGTACTCATAGTAGACAATGTCAAGCGCGATGGACCAATGGTCCGGCTGGGTATGAAAGGTAGTCTCTTAAGTTCAGCTTTCACCTGTGAATTATGTCATGAGCATGTTACCAGACAGGAGCAGACTGGGAAGTGAAAACGGTCCTGGAACAAGCCCAGCTGAGCCACGAGCTGGCAAATCAGTGGCTCCAACAACGGATGGTAACTTTGCCTTATCCCACAAAATGAATCCATCAAAAGCTGTATCTGTACCATTAATCAAACAATAAAGCCAACATTAGATCAGATCCCGTGTAATTCAGTTGTATATAATAATCATAGGCATATAATAAACAACTCATATTGAAACGTACATAACAAATCAATGTACACGTATCAGCTTCGTTCCTTGTTTAACTTAAACATACACCGTCCTTTATTAACATTTGCTAACTTCAAAGTCTATTATAGAATTGTGTTTCATCCTGCAGATATTTAACTAGTTCATCAGAAATAATTGGAAGTATTTTATAGTTTAAAGCTTCCAGCTGACCTTGAGAAGCTACCGGTTCTAACTTGTTCCTTGTCCTCTTATGCCTCTTCAGAATTCAGGTCCGTTAACGTCAAAACAAAGAATCTCCCTCATTTCATTGGAATTCAAATGGCAGTAGGGAAGCCGGAGACCTCTGGTGAGCTGACATTGGCTACCAAGGAAGGGTCATGGCCCAGTGACCCCTGAAGCACTGGTAGCATTGCTGAACTTTGGCCCCCAGTAGCCCCCAGGGCAGTGGCCTAGCAGGAAATTCCCCTGCAAGTTAAATGCCCAGTCTGCCTGCAATCACAGATAGGACAGCCACAGCTAGACCCGTGATGCTATCGCCAACGCAAGGGAGCCCGCCGTTAAGTACAGACAAATCAAATGAGGCTCATCATGAGTGTATGACATAAAACCACAGTCAAGTGGCATCTTAATAGCTAACAATACTTATTTCAATATGAGCTTTCATGAGTCACCGCTAACTTCTTCAGATCTCTGAGGAAGTGAACTGTGACTCACAAAAGCTCGCACTGAACTAAGAATTGTTAGACTGAAAGGTGCCGCACTAGGCTTTTGTTTTATTTTTCCGTAACTGACAGCTACCCCTTGGCAATCATGCATGAGTGAACCAAAAGCCCATCAATCTAGGTTTCAAAATGGGGGTGTCTCTGAGGAGTCAGATAAACTAGGAGGTCAAGTTAAAATCAAACCCAGAGTGTTTATCTTGCTTAGATCAGAGATCGTTTGCTGGACAACAACGTTCCTTTGTCTATGAATATTTGCAGCGAATTGGTTGCGCATTTCCCTTGTCTTTCAGGAAATGTCTTTCTAGGAGCAGATACTTGCTGGGAAGAAATTCCTAAATATACTTCTGCAAAGTACACCAAATAAATTACAGACTATATGCAAGCGCTAATACATTGCTCAATTTCACTAACTGAGGCACAGTTAGTATGTAACGAATCTGATTCCCTGCTCACAAGAGACCTCACTGCTTTGCTTATTAATTAAAACATGCACACGCATCCCCTTGCTAACTTCTCCGGAGCTGCAGAATACACCCAGTGACTAATAAGCCTCACGTTCATTCCTCTTGTCAAAGATTCTGTCAAGATAAAAATAAATGTAGAACTGCTGAAGAGAAGCAACTATGCCTCGTACCCACCCAAGAAGGTTTCAGTGCAAAATTGATCAGGTTGACAGGGGACAAGGGGAAATTTGACCTCCCAGATCTCTGTGAAGTTCACAGAAGCATATCTAAGTCTTGGAGAGCTCTCACACGTTGCCTTGGAATCTCTTTTTGCATTATTTATGTTAACTCTCTGCCCTGTTGCTGGAGTGGAGAAATAAACAGAAGGGAAGGCATTTGTAATGCCAATGAGCCTTCTGACCAGCACAGACTTGTATTATAAACCCTCTTGAAGAAAGAGGCATTTCAAGTCATAATAACAAAGATCCATGGGAGGGAAGGTGACATGGTGTGGAAACAAATCCAGTTCACCAGATATGTGTCCACCACACATGTGAAAGAGTGAGAAATAAAATCCGATTCTCCAGATTAAAGTCCACCACTCTTAAGTACTATGCCATGTTGGCTCCAACAGATCAACAGATGTTCTCAGAGGCCCCCGTAGCTTCTCTTCTGTTCATTAATTGCAGGCTCTTGAACACGAGATCTTGAAAGTGATCGCCTGTCAGCTGCGGGCAAGAAACGAAACCCCTCTGCCCTCTGCTACACACATGCCTGCCTTCGAGCATATTAGTTGGAGTTCATGTTCTTTTTTAAAAAAAAAAACCCATGACACTTTTAAAACCATTCCTTTTCTCACAACCCTGAGCCCCCGAGGCTTCACAGACGCAGCGAAGCATCCCTCTTCCCGACAGGGGCACTCGATACCACGCAAAGTGTGTGTTCGCCAGTGTGGAAGGTCTTCGAAAACATCCACTGACAACCCAATTGGTGCTATCAGAGAGGACCGAATGAGGGTTACCCTCCTGAGAGCTGGGGAAGTGGAATTGCCTTCTGTAGCATCCTTACAACCACACACAAGCCCCCTCTCTTGCTTGGAATGATGTGAGAATGTCAGCTGGCCAAGGTCAGCCTTTTCAGGTCAAAAAGGGCAGGCCGCTTGGCTGAGAAAGGCATTGCGCCAATGGCTCATTTTGCAAACTTGGAAGCTTTGCTAATGAGGTCAAATCAATGCATGACAGCCAAAAAGGACCCAGCAATTTGCTCATTTGTAAGAAACTGGGGCTGCAGCCAAGCAAAGGCCTGCTTTGCTCATGACTGAGGATAGATGTAGTGCAAGGTTGCCAACTCTGGGTTAGGAAATTCCTGGAGATTTGGGGGCAGAACCATTTTTGGTTGGGAGGTATGGAAAGAGAGGACATCAGCAAGGTATAATGCAGGGATTGCAACCTGCGGCTCTCCAGATGTTCATGGACTACAAATCCCATCAGCCCCTGCCATCATGGCCAAATGGCTATGCTGGCAGGGGCTGATGAGAATTGTAGTCCATGAACATCTGGAGAGCCGCAGGTTGCAGACCCCTGTAATGCCATAAGGTCCCCTGTCCACAGCAGCCATTTTCTCTTAGGGGCACTGATCCAGTGTTGTGTAGTGGTTAAGAGCAGGTGGGTTCTAATATGGAGAACTGGGTTTGATTCCACACTCCTCCACCTGAGTGGCGGAGGCTTATCTGGTGAACCAGATGTGTTTCCGCACTCCTACATTCCTGCTGGGTGACCTTGGGCTAGTCACAGTTCTTGGGAACTCTCTCAGCCCCACCTGCCTCACAAGGGGTTTATTATGGGGAGAGGAAGGGAAAGGAGTATGTAAGCCACCTTGAGTCCCCTTAGAGGATGGAGGGGTATAAATCCAAACTCTTCTTCTTCATCATCTCTATAGACTGGAGATCAGCTGTAGTTCTGAGAAATCTCCAGGCCTCACCTGGTGGTTTGCAACCTTAATTTGTAGCACTGTCCCCATTGCATTGGTATTCTTTTGGAGCCTAGAACCTTCTTCTAAACCTCTAAATCTCTGAGTAGACTGTGGATTCAACCAGTCTGTAATCCATGCATAGAAATGGGAGCGTATTATCACTAAAGTGCACCATGCAACAGCTGAGGCATGAATGGAAGGGGAGTTATGCTTTGCCAACTCTCTGAAACCCCTTACACAGTACTTCTTGGCTTTTGGATATTGTAGAGATAAACCAAGATATTGTACAGCTGGGGGAGGTGCCTCCAACAAGTGGTAATAGTGTTGCAGGGGGCAGAGACATAGGTAGCCTGAGCCTTGGGATGGGGGTGGAGGAAGAAGAAGAGTTTAGTTTTATACCCCACCTTTCTCTCCTGTAAGGAGACTCAATGTGACTTACAAGCTCCATTCCCTTCCTCTCACCATAGCAGACACCTTGTGAGGGAGGTGAGCTTGACAGAGTTTGGAGAGAACTGCGAGTAGGTCACCCAGCAGAAATGTAGGAGTGCGGAAACACATCTGGTTCACCAGATAAGCCTCTGCCACTCAGGTGGAGGAGTGGGGAATAAAATTCGGATCCCCAGATTGGAATCCACCTGCTCTTAACCACTATACCACGCTGGCCGGTGCAGCAGAAGCATGTTTCTGTTTTCACCAGGCAGATGCTGGATAATATGAAATGTACTCTTAGAAAGAGAGAACATGAATCACTTTTTTTAAAAAAAAATGGCTCAGAAAGGCACCACACAGTTTCCAGTGCCCGATTTGCACTCTGTTTTCAAAATCAAAGCTGGGTTCTGGGCAGAAGCAGGGGGTCTTTTTTAAGGCCACGTTGGCACTTCTGCATCGGAATTTCAGAGCTCTTTCTTCTGAACAGCCTCCCGAAGGCTCCCGGTTTCCATGGTGCTCGGATGCCGTAACGTACTGCGGTCCATGGGCCGTCTTTTTCCACGATGCTGCAGCTTTTTGAAGTGGCACTGGCAATGCACTGCAAACAAACTATGTGCTGATTTGGTGGGGAAATATTACAGTAGGTTCCAGCTTATTCTAGAGACTGTAACAGTGCAGGCATCAAATGGAAAGTGTACCCCAAACATAAATTTTTTCGTTCCTCCAAGCCTGGAAGAAAATGGAAGAAGAATTCAGAGAGAATTGGCTGAGGGAGGGAAGTCTCTTCAGAAGAGTAGTTAAAACATCTTCTAGCGGGTGGAATTATGGCTTTTCATATAAAGTTCTTCCCAGGTAGGCTGTTTATTTTTAAACTTTTAGCACCTGCTAGCCAGAAAGCTGTCAATTGGTGGGGGGGGCAGGGGGGGTGGAAAGATGCATGTATGTTTTACAGAGGCTAATCAACAACACAGCTTCTTCCTAGCAAAACCTCCTGCTGTTCCAGTTTTAATTTAAAAAAAATATTGAGATCTAAGTTGCATAACACTCAGCGGTGTGGACATGTCAGCATTCCAAAGGAACATGAGAAACGACCCGTAGAACAGTACATGTCTCTGATTCGGATCACCGGAAGTCTCGTCCGCAGAGTACCTCCAGGTTAAAAAGGCCTCAGGTAGCAGGTGAGACAAAAATCCCTTCTCTGCCGGAGGTGTGAAAAGCTACTGACAGTCAGAACAGACACTAGTGGGCTTGATGTACAAAAACCTTGCTGTGCGTGCAGCATCTTTCAGTATGTATCAGCTGTGTAATGTGGCACTTGGCAAAGAAGTCTCCTTCCTGACACCCTGGTTCTGATTTTAAAAGAAAAGCAACAGTTCTCAGTTTTGATGGTTAACATCATAAGAAGAGTCTTGCTCAACCAGACTGACAGCCAGCATAGTGGTTAAGAGCAGGTGGATTCTAATCTGGAGAACCGGGTTTGATTCCCCACTCCTCCCCCTGAGAGACAGAGGTTTATCTGGTGAACCAGATGTGTTTCCGCACTCCTACATTCCTGCTGGGTGATCTTGGGCTAGTCACAGCTCTCTCAGAACTCTCCCAGCCCCACCTACCTCACCGGGTGTCGTGGGGAGAGGAGGGGAAAGGAGCTTGTAAGCCACCTTGAGTCTCCTTACAGGAGAGAAAGGTGGGGTATAAATCCAAACTCTTCTTCTTCTTCTTCTAAAAGTCCATCTTGTCCAGCATCCCACTTCCTGTGCCGACCAACCAGATGCCCCAGAAATCCAACAGCAACAAGGAGAAGGAGAAGAAGAGTCAGGTTTTATATTCTGCTTTTCTCTACCTTTAAAAGCAGCTTATAATCACCTTCCCTTCCTCTCTCCGCAACAGACACCTTGTGAGGAAGGTGAGAGTTTGAAGAGAACTGTGACTAGGCCAAAGTCACCAGGCAGAGGTGTACTCCTCCTTCACGCGGAGGAGTACAGAAAACAAATCCAGCCCACCAAAAAAGAGTTCACAGCTCACGTGGAGGATTAGGGAATCAAGCCCTGTGGTGCAGGACTCAAATGCCAAAGCTTCTGTTTTATTAACCCTTCTGGCACACTGCATTGACCGGGATGGCTCTATCCAGCACTTGAATGGGAGGCCACCAACGAAATCCACAGTTCACCTGTCTTATCCGGATTTGTTTCTGCACTCCTACATTCCTGCTGGAACCAAAGATCTTCCATTACTGACGCCTTGGTGTAGGAAGACCTGTTGTTATGCAGAACACCACCACCCTCTAGTGTCCACATGAAACCACACATGTTTTCTCAGATGTTGCAAACACCAGGGCTCCACTGGGAGCTGCCTTCCAACGCTTATTTTGAGGGACAAGCACAGATCTGCGGGTGTTGCACCAATGTCTACAGATGCATGAAAACCGCAAACCACACTGGAAAGGCTAAGAAGGGTCACCAAAACTTCTCGATCCCCAAATTAAATCCCCTTTCTCAAATATATTTGAATAAATAATAGGGTTTTTTTAATGGGAGAGGGAGGGAGAAGTGTACATATTTCGCTTAAAAATTATAACACCTTTGGGCCCATCTAGAAACTTAAACAAAATTGAAAGGGACAAATGACAAATTTGGAAGCAAAACAAGATGGTGTTAGATTCCTGGCCTTCGCCTGTGTGAACGCTTTGAGCGGGTGGCAGAAAAGAAATCCAACCATCTACTACCTTTGGATCCATCCACTATCCATCAAGGGAGAAGAGCTTGTTAAAACTGATAAATAGCAGCTCATGTATAGTAACTGGATCCAAGTCAGTTTGTCTACATTACTGTCAATACGACCGCATCCTGCTTTTCCCAGCAAGGATTTAGATCCCCCTCATTTTCGTTTAGCAGCTCCATGTATAATAGAGTGGCCAGCTGTAGTAATTCTTGCAGCCTAAGCTCTTGCCTCCCCAAGCAACTCTTTGAGTTCAATCCCACGGAAGTCGTAGGTTTCTTGTGGTTTTGTGGGTACCGAGTAAATTCAGCCTAAGCTGGGGGGTACGCAGAGGACTGGGGAAGGGAGTGGCAAACCGCCCCATGAATATAGTCTATCTCTGTGGTGGTGAACCTTTGGCACTCCAGATGTTATGGACTACAATTCCCATCAGCCCCTGCCAGCACGGTCAATTGGCCATGCTGGCAGGGGCTGATGGGAATTGTAGTCCATCACAACTGGAGTGCCAAAGGTTCGCCACCACTGGTCTATCTAGTAACCACTGTGAGGTGTCATCACCCAAAGGTCAGTAATGACCCCAATTTTGCACCTTTACCTTTGCCGTAAAATTGAACAAAAGGGTGAAGGGGTCAGGATTAGATTTTATGCAAGCAGTCATTTGAAAACAAAACAATAATTCCAGTATGACATCCTAAAGGCTGAAAAATGAGCCTGGCTTCTAAATTCTGGGAGAGGCTCCTAGGGCCCAAAAAAAGTGACAAGGCCTGTACCAATATCGATCAATAACTAATCAAGAACTCTTCCACACATCCCCAGCAAGTGATGAGGGATGGGAGAAACAGAATGTGAATGTGAACCTGCCAGCCTCAAGTCAATCCATCAGACTTCGTCACCACATACAGATGCGGCACAGCCGATAGAGAGAGTCTACAGAGCACCATATCATACCTTGACAGATTTTTTTTCCAAAAAATAGCCTTTATCTTGACAGAAATTAACAGCCTCTTCGTTTGCATTCTTACCACATTCCTTTTCTTCCCCCAAATCAAAGTCAGTAGTTCTCAACGATGCAGCCTGTTACCTAGGAGACATGGTGGTGGGGGTTAAACCCAACCGATGTTCTCTCTCTTTCTCTCATTCTGGAAAGTGCTCTTTGATTAATAAGCCAAGGGCACAGAGCTGCTTTGGGTGCCACGATTGTTTTATTGCATCTCTGTCTGGCCTTTGCTCCATCATGGGATTCAGCAGCATCCACCAGGTACCCAGGACTCCTCCCATTCTGTGTCGATGCAACCTGGACCTGCTGAGTTTCACCTGGATCACTGCATCACATGCTCAGTTGGACCCACCCTTGCTGAAGGCTAGCTGGCCTTAAGCTGCCCTTCAGACGTGGGGATCCAGGATTGGCCCCACCAAACCAGGATGCAACCAGGGGTGAATCGATGCAAAAGCATCTAGGGCAAGCACTTAAAACTGTTCTCCCACCCTCACTTACCTGCAGCCTGACCCAGATAAATGTTAGACTGTGTGCTGCCTCCAAAGTACACATGAACTTTGGGGGCAGAGTTTGCAGTTTAAAGCTGGACAGGAGAGTGGAGTTCTTGGTGGGAAGGGAGCCGAGAGGCCAAGGGCACCCTCCTTAAAGTGGTGCCCAGGGCATATGCCCTGGGTATCCCCTCCTAGATACGCCTCTGGATGTGACTTGCTGTGCCGCACAGCATGACTGTCAAAACAGACTGTATGGCATTACACCTTGCCTTCCCCCGGCTCCACTCCCAAAATCTCCAGGAATTTCACAAACTGGTTTTAGCAATTCTAGTTGTTAATGGCAACCAGCACTTCTCCATAAGACCGATGCACTGGTAAAAGAAACTTCCTCCTTCCCTGCTTAAAGCAAAAGGAAGCCTTCTTCTTCTGTCCAGCGTCAGCTTCGATCTCCCCACAGCAGATCCAAGAACACGTGGAACGTGTCAGGGTGGAACGTGTCAGGGAAACTGGAGAGACAGCTTTCTTCAAAGCTGTCATCGCCTTCTTTCCCTTGGGCTCAGCCATTATTGGTCCGCAGGTGAGGACTCTGTAAACCTCAATGAAAAGAGTGCAGCTACACTGGCTTTGTTGATTCACTCATGCACTGTCATTAATGCAGAAAAGGGAATGCTGCCTCCCGAAGGACACTGGCAAACTGAGCAGCAGCTGTTGCCTTTATTGGAATGTCAAAGGAGGCATCAGAAAGCTGTGAATGGGGCTCGTGGGATCAGTCTGGCCTTTAGTGTGGGAAAAGCCGGGATTTTGGCCCATCTAAAGTTACCAGGAGTGAGGAATTAAACCCGGCTCTCCAGATTAGAATCTGCTGCTCAACAACACTATCCCGGCACTCCAACTGCCCTATCCTAAAAATTGGGAGGGAGGCATAGTTGAAAACAAGAAGGAAAAGAAGAGTTTGGATTTATAGTCCACCTTTCTCTCCTGTAAGGAGACTCAAGGTGGCTTACAAGCTCCTTTCCCTTCCTCTCCCCACAACAGACACCTGGTGAGGCAGGTGGGGCTGAGAGAGTTCTGAGAGAACTGTGACTAGCCCAAGGTCACCCAGCAGGAATGTAGGAGTGCGGAAACACATCTGGTTCACCAGATAAGCCTCTGCCACTCAGGTGGGGGAGTGGGGAATCAAACCTGGTTCTCCAGATTAGAATCCACCTGCTCTTAACCACTACACCACGCTGGCTCTATATGAGTCTGTCAACATAGCCGAACTATCACTTTAAATTGGAAAACACTGAGAAATCTAAGGCACTCTGGTGGGTGCCTGCCATCTGACATGGAATCTTAGGCACGGAGGCCACAGTGAAAGGAGCTGGCTGTTAGATGGCCACCCTATGGCCCACGGCTTGTGGAATGCACAAAAAAAGCCACAGCAGTCCCTTTATATTTGCCTGACCCATTTACAGGGGGGTAGATCTTATAATTTCCCTCCTACTCAGTTTCCACCACCCCCAGGCCTAAACTGACCAGCAAAATATTTGCTTCCCCTGTAAACAAGTTGCTTGTTGTTTCAAAATGTCCTTCTGCAAAGTAGTTACGCCTGAGCCGCAAAATTTAAAAAGCAAAAGACAATGAAAATAATGTTGAAAATGGGCGGAATTGTTCTCCTTTATTTAATAAAGCACACACGAGGCACGAAGATGAGGGAGAATAGGTTTGGGGTGTGCAAAGAGAGAGAGAGGTTTTAAATATATCTTCTCCATCTCTAAATTTCTATGATCTTATTATCGCTTTCAAATCCTTTCCAAACCCAATTTACAAGAGACAGGGAGGCAGAGAATGCTACCGGATATGAGGATAAGCTTTGCGATATCACCAAAGCCATAATTGGCACAGAACCGCACAAAAGAAGCGGCTGGAAAGAAAAGCATAATGAAATCATCTGAGCTTTGACTGCATGCTTCTGATCTGAAAATTTGCTTCTCTACAGAAGCCAAACTCTGTGAGGCTTGGTGGTTTTACCTTGGGATAAATGAAGTCTGTGTTGACATCCCGACAGCTAGAAATTGGCATGAGGCCACTGAGCAGCATGACAGGCGTGCCACGGGAGAAGATTGGCAGCCCTGCTAAGCCAGCACATTGCCAATGATGGTTGCCAACCTCCAGGTGGGTCCTGGAGATCTTCCAGAATTAACATGATCTCCAGATCACAGAGTTCAGTCCCCCTGGAGAAAATGACTGCTTTGGAGGGTGGACTCTATGACATCACTTCCTGGATGAGGGCCCTCTTCTCCCAAAATTCCACCCTTTGTAGGCTTTGCTCCTGAATCTCCAGGAATTTCTTGTCACTCAGGAGGAGAATTGGGTTTCAAAATCATAGGAGGTTTGAAGGATTTGACTTCTGTTCTCTTCGCGTGTTACCTTGGTTCAAACTAGGGCAGGGGTAGGGAACCTGCGGCTCTCCAGATGTTCAGGAACTACAATTCCCATCAGCCCCTACCAGCATGGCCAATTGGCCATGCTGACAGAGACTGATGGGAATTGTAGTTCCTGAACATCTGGAGAGCCGCAGGTTCCCTACCCCTGAACTAGGGTGTTGTGTGTACCTGAAATGCAATTGTCGTGTTCTTTTATTACTTGAAGATCTCTGTATGCTGACACCCAGAGAGATTTTCCGAACCTTAAAAAGTAGACTTCTAGAACAGGAAGATCATATCTTGTTGGGGCAAGCAAATAAATCATGCTCACCCCTCTCTGTTGGAATAATACCGAAACAGGGGCACATAGCCAAATATCTTGAATTATTAACTGAACCCCAACATAGATGGCTCAGCACAAGGGCCAGATCCAATGCCTTCCCATCGGCCATTACAAAGGGTCATTACTTATCCATCCCTCTCCAGGATCGGGTTTGTCCACACGGTAAAAATCAAGTGGAGACTCTTGCTCACATTATTCTTGACTGTCTGAGATATGTGGGCATTAGGAATTTCTCTCCCATGCTGGCCCTAGACAAATCTGAAAGTGACTCTGACTGCTCTGTTGTGAAGCTTCTGTTAAACAACACAGATGTCATGCTCTTGGAAAAAGTAGCAAAATTTCTTTTACAAGTGACAGAACTTTCTAAGTAATGTATACTACTATATACAGTCTTCTTGTCTGCACTTTGAATGTACTCTTGATTTGTATTTCAAAAATGCCTGGCATGCTCTAGAACCTATTTTTAAATGCCAAATAAAGGTGGTTGTTGTTGTTGTCGTCGTGTTCTTTAAAAGATGGGAGATCCGGGATCTGCACCCAAATGATGATCAAGGAAGGAGGTAGCCTACCCAAATCATCCATTACTTCTTGAAACCTCCATGAAAGGGAATTAAAAAATCTAGGCTAATAGCACGTAGAAAAGGGTTTGGTTTTTCTAAAGGCGCACCTGGTACAAAAGGTCAGGCAAATTAATATTTTTAAATGAGCTTTATATCTTATGCCTGTTTCACAGATTTCAGCAAGTGGACGTCTCTGGCAATACTGTCCCGTCCATCCCCCCATCCTCCCGGGAGATTGTAAGAGACCCATCTATTTGCATTTTAGGCATAAATAAAAGAAAAGGCCGCTATGAATACAAAAAGCTTCACTAATGGGAAAATTAGGGCGAGAAGTTTTTTTTTTTCACCCAGAAATGAAAATCTCCATTTAGTCCATGGATAACGGATTTAGCACATTGACTTCATTAGCGGAGGAATCATTTTGTTGTTCAAAGTGCTTTTTACAGAAATTGGCCCAGCTGTTCCTGTCGGCACACACAGCTGCTTTCTTGCATCCTCCGTATCCATGAACGGGTGTCACCCATTCAGCGCAGAAACACAAAACCTCCATGAACTTTCCACATTTTTTTCCTAGCCCTTCTCCTTCCAGAAGGAATTATTAACAAAGCCAGACTCTGAATAGACTTTTGCAGAGGAAGAAGACGATGTAATGTTAAGAAGAAGAAGGTTTGGATTTATATCCCCCCTTTCTCTCCTGCAGGAGACTCAAAGGGGCTTACAATCTCCTTGCCCTTCCCCCCCTCACAACAAACACCCTGTGAGATAGGTGGGGCTGAGAGAGCTTAGAGAAGCTGTGACTAGCCCAAGGTCACCCAGCTGGCATGTGTGGGAGTGCCCAGGCTAATCTGAATTCCCCAGATAAGCCTCCACAGCTCAGGTGGCAGAGCTGGGAATCAAACCCGGTTCCTCCAGATTAGATACACGAGCTCTTAACCTCCTACGCCACTGCTGCTCTTGAGATTCCTTGGCCTGTTCACCAAACTATCGTTCCTAGAAATCTTTGCAGGGAAGCTAGGACACTTTACAGTGATATCTTCTGAAATGCGATTCCCTTAGCAGTTTCTGCTATTCCTCAAGAAATCGTATTAGGCTAAAGCAGCAATCTACCTGGATTTTAGGTAACACAAGGACACTTTTGTGGTACCATGGTCATTAGACACCACGGGGACACATTTGTGTTACTTCAGTACTTCACATTTGTGTGTGTTTTACCCATTCTCACAATATATGGTGGAAGAAAAATACAGAGTTGGGTGATTGCAAGGAATTTGGAAACAAAAGGAAAGAGAAAGGCACAGGGAGGAACCCAGATTGCAGACAACGGAGACAAACAGGCAACAATTGCATCAAATGGGTGGTTATTTGAGGTCTAGGGGCATACCTCTTAGAATCGCAGACTCATAGAGTTGGAAGAGACCCCAAGGGCCATCAAGTCCAACCCCCTGCAATGCAGGAACACACAATCGAAGCACTCCTGTCAAATGGCCATCCAGCCCCTCTTTAAAAACCTCCAAAGAAGGAGACTCCACCACACTCCCAGGAAGTGCATTCCACTGTTGAACAGCCCTAACTGTCTGGAAGTTTTTTCTGATGTTTAGGTAGAAACTCTTTTCCTTCACCTTGAACCCATTACTCCTGGTCCTAGTCTTTGGAGCAGCAGAAAACAAGCTTGCTCCCACCCCAACATGACATCCCTTCAAATATCTAAACATGGCTATCATGTCACCTCTTAACCTTCTCTTCACCAAACTAAACATCTCCAGCTCCCAAAGTCTCTCCTTGTAGGGCATGGATTCTAGACCTTTTACCACTTTGGTTCCCTCCTCTGGACACATCCCAGCTTGTCAATATCCTTCTTGAATTGCGGTGCCCAGAACTGTACACAATATTCCAGGTGAGGTCTTGCCTGGATTTTGCGCACTAAATGATTGCACCAGAAAGGCACCCCATGAATGACACTGCAACTTATACTTCCTCCAATGCCTCCCCCTTCAAGTGTAACACCCCCCCCCCCCCCCCGGCCACCATTATGCATGCTCCATTTCACAATAAGGCCAAGGCAGAGCACACATGCACCCACCCACAAAAATCCTAATGGCAACTCTTATGTCTGCAACGCCAGAAGCAGAGCTCCTGGACTCTTCTTTTGAGTCGAAACTTGGCTGCATCCCTTTGCAGCCAGTTGCCATGGTGACTGTTGACTTCAAGGTATTACCAGAGTTTAAAGGAATGGCACAGGGACTTCAAAACAAAGCAAGGGCCGATGCAATAATGTATCTGCTCCAACAAGTGACCTGATGGTACCACTGAAAGGCCACATAGCATAAATTCCACATTCCCTTTCATGACAAAGGGAGATGCAGATCAACGTGGCTGTTCTTCCAGAAGTTGGCTCACTACCTAAATATATCCCAGCTATCATATCATGGGTCCAGCAAGGTCAAAACTGTTTGCTGGCAGTGGTCTTTATATCAGTGAGTCCCACAGGAACTGAACCTGAGACCTTCTGCATACAAAACAGATGCTCTGCTTTTGATCCAGAGCCTTTCTCTTCCTTCTAAGATTAGACATCTTGCAGTGCCCTGAACTCCAGGTAGGGAGTGGCCAGGTGTGTTCTATTTGAAAGCAACTCCCCAAAGGCACCCACATTTCTCCATCCCCACAATGACCAGAGCTCGTGATTTTCCGCACGGTAATAAAACCCTCACCAAAGCGAGGACTGCATGTCCCTGGACAGACATAACAAAACACGATGCAAATAATCCACAATTCTGCAGTTGGACTCTTCGCTGCCGCCACTTTGCACACAAAAGAAAGCTAATTAACAAATCCTTTGAGAACAACAAGGATATTTATCGCCCATTCAATTATCCAGTCGCAGAGTTGCTCATTCAAGGGCAGCCAGGTCTGCTCAAGCAAATACATTTCAAACCATCACCAGGGAAGCTTTCAGTCATTAAAATGCTCTGCTGGAGATTAAACAGGCCTTTTCTGCATGCGCAGCTTATCCCAGATTTTCCCAGTGGCCAAGCTTTGTGTCTTGGAAACATTTTCTGTGAAATCATTCCGCACACCTCCTTCCCCCTGAAGTTTTGGGGAGTTTTCCCCCTTGTTTCTGCAGCTGCATTTTTTTCCCCACGTGCTACTACTAAAAATGTATTATTCCTGATGGGGGTGGGACGTCACCCATAACACAGAAGAATAACCCTCACCCCTTTTTCTTCCTTTCACAAAGGTGGTCTATGATGATGACGACGACGACGACGACGATGATGATGATGATGATGATGATTATTATATTGATACAAAAACAGTTATACACAGCAAACAAGATCAATATGCTGGATTTTGTATTACATCACATGTCGGACACTTCCCAAGCATCTAGGACTGTGTATTATTGTAGATTTCACAGCTGCCAGATCTTTAGCTGGTTGTTGGCCTTCATTACAATTCGAGCCTCACCCAGAGGCCTAGGAAGTTGTAATGTATCGGCGTAGTATTCGTGCGGATCCCAGCAGGGCTGCCTTCCGAATTTGACAGATGTCAATTTTGTCAATTTGAAGATGTTTCAAGTGCTGCCCTAGTGTTTTTGGCCGATTACCACTGGGACGACCTCAGCTGGTTTGTTCCATAGACACTGAAGCTCGATTTTCAAATCGCAGTATCTAGTGACCTTCTCATGTTCTTTTTCAATGACCCTGCTGTCACCAGGAACTGCTGTGTCGATGATGGTCACTTTTATTATTGTTATTGTTATTATTTCAATTTGGTATACCGCCCCATCCTCGGAGGCCTCTGGGTGGTGTACAACATCAACATAAAATACAATAACAGTTACATTTTGTAGTGACAATTCAAAAATGCCTCAGTCTCCATTTCTACTAATGAGAACTACTGACCCAAAAGGGAAGCCAAAACAACTCCTGAAACAGATGCCATTAACTAAAAGAGCCGGAACATGTAGCCCACGTCCACACATACAAAGAACCACATTATCCAGCCAAATTAGAATTGCGGTAATGTTATTGAGGCAGTCCTGGGTCAGTTTCTTCCTGCAAAAGCAACTTCCTTTGTCAATTTCACTTGCTCCTTTTCAAGGTGTTTGCAGAAAATAGAAGCCAGAACAAACAAACAAACAAAAAATCTGGTGCCATTAGCTAAAGGAAGAGGACCACATGGCCCACCCCACACATACACAGAAAACCACATTTTTCAAGCAAATTAAGTGGCAGTAACACTCACTGGTTATTTTGGGAGTCCCATGTCAATTTCTCCCTGCAAAAGTAACTTCCCTTGTCAATTTCAATTGTGCCTAACTGCAGACACAATGTATCTTTGTCTTAATACTACATCACCAACTTGAGATGAAATTGACGAAGTTGACACAATCAACCTGGCTTGTGTTTGTGCTGTGAATTTGTATCACTAATTGGATTTGGCAGAAGAGTGAAAAATAATAAGTTCCTTTTGAAAATGGAGAATTGGGGGGAGGAGAAAATAGCTGAAGGGGAAGTTGGGAGACTACATGGGGGTGTAGATAAGGACCAGGTGTTTGATGGGGTGGAGAAAGAAAGATCATTTCAATATGATCACAAGCTCGAGGAAAGCTGGCTTCGAAATGGATGGAAGGAAACATTGCGGTAAAAGTACTCAGAAAAACAACACAAGAAAATGAAGTTAAAACATTTTTAGAACAAAACAGAAGGAAAAAGGTGAGGAATTAACGGAACAAAAGTAGCATTTGGCATGAAGATATATTGTGAACAACTCATGTAGAAAAGGCCATAATAGACCCTGTGTTTTATTGCTTGTTGACAAGGTCTGTGGATTTTCTCTGCAACAAATTGGTCTGCCTCCAGAGCCAAGCCAAAAAAGCCACCCGTCTCCAAAGACAGTTTGGTTTCTGATGATAGCGGAGCCAGAAGTGATTTTATTCCACCTCTGGTCTTGAGTTTAATAAAGATGGAACAATGTTTTATTTCCGTATAAGATAGGTAGGAACAACTCTGTATTAGATAGAAAGTAGGAATTATAGTTATCTTTTGTAAATGTGTTTGCATGGAACCTCCTTGGCTCAAGGCAGGAATCTACCCCTGCTCCATCTGGGCACGTTCCTTTCAGTTGTAAAACCCAGAATAGATGCTGACAAAGGGACCCCAGAAGAAGCGCTTTAATCTGCCTAATCCCACCCGCAGGCAGATAAGGGGGCCATCATCGTTAAGTTTCGCTTCCTGACCCCAAATACCCAAAGGACTCTTTTGTGTCTTTCCCGCCAGTACCTACGTCATCACCTCGCCCTACTCCAGCCGCGAAATTCAAGAAAGGACTGCCCATCAGACTTTGATTGGTTCCCATGTATTGTAGCTGCATGATTGGTTGCCATGTATTTTGGGAATGAATGGTTGTAGGCTGTCTTGTATTTCTCCTGGATTCCCGACAGGGGAAAGGGTATTTAAGATGTTGTAAAGCTGCTAGGCGGTTGCAGTTGCCGTGGTGCGGAGGTGCTGACACATAGGTCAGCATCTCAATAAAATCCTTTTTTAATCACTATACTCGCTGTGTCGGGTCCCGTTTGTGTTCCCCTGCGCTGCCAAGAGCTGGTTGGTCTGGAGCTATTAAAAGTTACCAGGCAGCGCGGTAACACTGAGATCAGATGAGAAATGGCGGGCCTGGGTCTTCTAGGGTCCCTTCATCTTATACCAGAGATATAATACTGTGCACCACAATTCGGAAGTAACACAACCCAGCAAGACCAGGGAGTTAGTATTGTGAACCACAATTTAAAAGTAACACAGTGCAGTAGAATATGTGCATCCAGAGGACAACTGCCAATTGAGACTCAGATTGCCATAACTATGGCCCCTTCCGCACACGCAGAATAATGCACTTTCAATCCACTTTCGATGCACTTTTCAGCTGGATTTTACTGTGCAGAATAGCAAAATCCAATTGCAAACAATTGTGAAAGTGGATTGAATGTGCATTATCCTGCATGTGCGGAAGGGGCCATAGTGACTCTGGAGCCCTGGAAAAAAGTCCAAAAATGGGGTCTGAGACTCACTGCCCCAGCCACTCCTGCAACCCCTACTGGACCCTGTGCAAGGTGGGCAAGAGCCACAAGCAGTGACAAAAGCCACCTGCCTGAGTCCCAGACCACGTAGGCAAAAGAAATGGCAGAAACCTGTACTTCTTATTCCATTTCTTTGAGGGGGGGGGCATAGTCAGGACCTCCCCAGCACAGGGACCAGGCCAGCTGTCTCTGTTGCCCACTAATAACCTGAGCATGAACATCGCCCAAATTTTAAAAAAACCAAAACCAAAACAAAGCTCTGCCAAAACGGAGTGAGCAGGCCAGGGAGGGGGGTTTGGAGAACGTTAGATGGTATGCCGTTTTGCCCTCCGAGTTTATACAGGGCAATTTCCAAACAAAGCCCTCCTTGTGCTGCACATTAGCTATTTATCAAAGCCTCGGTTTCATCAGCATCTTCCCCCTTCAATCAACAGCATCATAAAAATATCAATCGGGATTTTAAATGAGATTGTTCATACAAGCAGACTTCAGGGCGGGTAAGAAGGGATGCTATTTTTTACCCTGCAGTAACCTTACGGGAATCATGCAAAAGAATGCACAGTATCCCAAATTACTAACATAATTAAACTTGAAGTCTCTTTGGCACACTTTTTTTTTAGAAGCTGACAAAACACAATGACTGTCTAGGAGCAGAGACATAAAACAAGAGAACATTCCCAGTACCCAAATGCACCTGGTCATATGGCAAGAATGAATGCAACACACCAGAATCTAGAAGAAAGAGGATACAAATTCCATCATAAAGAAGAAGTCCTTACACCCACTTGAAGTCAAGTGGCTTGACTTTCCTATGTTTTTGTTAGCAAACATCCTGAGAATGCAAAGTATGCAGCAACACAGAGGCAGGCAAGGACAGATGTCTCGGGTTGCAGCAAGAGAATTTAACACAGTTCTGTTCCCTTAAAGGGCTTCCCCACAAATTAAACCTGGTTAGCTGAATGAGAGGTCTTTCAAGATGTACGAAAGAATTCACTAGGGGCAATGCAGCAATTCCTATTGAAGCTCCCTTAAACCTGCAAAGATGTAGAGGCGTAGCGGGGGGGAGGGGGAAGCGCTCGGTACACTGGTGCATCCTTCACCCCGTTCCACCCCGGAACACCCCTACCGCACCCTCGCCAAACCCCCAAAGGGATGCGTACCACCCATCCCCTTGGAGCTATGCCTCTGCAAAGATGGAGCACGACTCTGTGCCACTGGGACACACACATATAATCAGGAGTAAAGGATAAGCTGTTGAGGCTGCTTCCATACTAGGACACTTCTCACTCATTCCCTTTCTGTATTTGGCTTCAAGCTGAATGGGCTAGAATGCAAGAATTTGGCCTCCAAATTTAAACAAAGAATATTGAAGAACTTATCTGCCTCATGCAATAAACTCACAATATTCTCACTGCACAATCAAACCACACACGATGACAATAAATTCGACAACAGAGGCAATGCTTGGCTCGCCACGAGCAAATAGTCATTTACAGTAATCTGATATGGTAGTCAAATTTGTCTTACCTGCTTTGATGCTGTTCGCAGAAAGGAAATGGCAGCAGTTTTGAGATTTGGTTGAAGAGGCCTCAGAATGTCCTGGATCGGCCAACATGGTTTCTGGAATGGAGAGCCTCAGGCGGTTCCCGATCAGGCTTTCTCGAGCTGCTCAAGTTGTACGGGTGCAGTTGTTAGAAGAAAACACCATGGAATTTCACAGAGAACACTTGGTCCTAGCAAGAACATCATCCAGTGGAAGTGAAGGTTTCTTCTATGGTTAGACAGAACTTCAGGTCTCCTTTGAAAGAAAGAAAAAAAAAACCCAGTCCTAGATTCCAAGAACCAGAGCAAAGGAACTCATCTCAGTCCAATTTTCCACCAGTCTTTCTGCTTTGGAGGGCAAAGGATAAACAGGTAGGTATCCACAAACTCTCCTATCGGCTTTGTCTTCCTCCGATGCCTTTTGCCCTGTGCTCGTTTTCTATTGGATGCTTGAGGGCGACCTCCTCCACTCTCTTGTTTTCCTCGGCAAGTTATACACCTGAGAAACAACATCGCAACACACACAAATAAGAATTATGGGGCAATTATTGATTTTAACGTAACTATTAAAAAGTGTATTCGACCTTTTTTAAAAAAAAATTATGTGCAGGAACATGTAATTAAAGCACTCCCGACAGTTGGCCATCCAGACTCTCTTTAAAAACCTCCAGACTCCACCACACTCCGAGGCAGTGCATTCAGAGGCATAGTTCCAAGGGGGTGAGAGGGGGTGTGACGCACAGGGGTGCGCCCCTGTGGGGGTGTGGCAGGGGCATTGCGGGGGCGTTGTGGGGGCGTTGTGGGGGCATTACGGGGTGGGGCGGAGGACGCACCAGTGCATCAGGTGCTTTCCCCCCTTGCTACGCCTCTGAGTCTGTTCCACTGTCGAACAGCCCTTATTGCCAGGAAGTTTTTCCTTATGTTTAGGTGGAATCTCTTTTCCTTCACCCTGAACCCATTACATGTATCTTGTTATTACCAGCTGCATTCACAACATATCTTTGAGAAAACTCTGAAACAGTAAAGTCCCAAGTGAATTGCTGACATGCCTTTTCCGATCCCAAAACTGGGCTACAGTTGAAATGTCACCTTAGCTGAGGTTTGGATGGATGATTCTGTATTGGGGGTGGGGGTGGGGTGGGGATAATCTCTCCTTGCTTCTTAGAAACCTATCAAAGGTGTGAATGCATTTGATTGATTTATGAGCTATCTGGATGGCGGAATTGGATTTCCTTGGCCAGAAGCTGGGTTTGACAAGGGCATGCACATAGAGAACCGCACAGCCTTGACTATCCGCCGTAGGGCTTTCTGCGTTGACACGGAAATGCCCACAATAAGAAATGTCTCAACAGCTAAGCCAGCACATTGGAATTCTATTCAATAATGGCCCACAAGCAAACACTTCTGCTTCTACTGCAGCAAAATGACTTCACTCCACTCATGTCTAATGTATGTTTGCTCATGCTTAGTAAGACTTAGTATGTCTCTCATGCACCTGGTTGAATGATTCATTTTTTACATTCCATTTCGCTGCCTCTCTGTTATGTCTCTTCTGTATTTCCTACTCTACGCAATGTTTACATTTCGGTAAAGAGAGAGAAAGCCTTTGATAACTTATTCAAAATATATTAACGCTTAATGATCAAGATCTGAATGTTCTAAAGAAATTATAAATCAATTCCAGCTGCCACCAACTATATGGGTCCCTTTATTTCATCTCCTTTCCTAGTTACCTGCGTCTCCTTTTAATTCCTGTCCCTCCACAAATTCTTTTCTCACCCAAAATCAGCAGAAAACAAAGGAGAGCTATTGTGTCACTTCTGGCTTCCACCAGCTGTTCTCCTTTAATTTTTAAAGATTATCAAAAACAAAAGTTGCAGCCATATACATACCGATTTCACAAGTGTTATTCCAATCATGTACAGACAATTGCCAATTTTCGTTGCAACAATTACCTTTTTGTATATCTTTTTTGGTTCATAAGTTTAGTTCAGGCATTACACAGAACCATGGTTTAAACCCCAAGCCCTGGTTTGAGTTTCCAATCCAAACTTAAAACAGACAAACCCTGGTTTGAAGTGGATTTGGTTTTTCCATGCTTTTTCCTACCAAGTTCATAAGTTCACTCTTTGGCCCCTTCTGCACATGCAGAATAATACACTTTCAATCCACTTTCACAATTGCTTGCAAGTGGATTTTGCTATTCCGCACAGTAAAATCCAGCTGCAAAAAGTGTTGAAAGTGGATTGGAAGTGCATTATTCTGTATGTGTGGAAGGGGCCTCTGTGAGGCAGCAATCCTTTGGAGGCGGAGCCAGAACTGAACTGCCACCTCAAATACATGCTAAACCACGGTTAGCACGAACCAGGCTTCAAGCCACAGTTGCCGATTGGCCAGTCAATCACTTTATCAATCCAGCCATTATGCCTATACACAGGGAAGCTTCATCAATCATCGTTTGCTGTAACAGATGAATTGAGTCATAACGTGGTGAACTGAGTCACGATGTGTTAATTTAGCCATCATTACATATTCATGACATTTATTCTTTGATTGCTCAGATTTCCCAACGTTTCACATGAGGAATTTGTGCAGCTGCTACCAGATGAGGCCCTCGCCAATTATTTGCCGAGCCCTCGCATCTTGTCTCGACACGTCTTTAATATGAATGAGACGATGTAGCTTTGGAGAGAACTTCAGCACGGGGAGGGTGCCTGCCGAGACGCTGTTAGCAAGGTAATTGTGTCGGGGAGACGGATGCCATACTTGTTGCAACAATGTGCTGCTCAGGAGGCAACAAGCAGCACTGTTTTTCCCCCACCTCCAGTGTAGGACACAAATTCCTTTCCTTGCTCTAGTCACGAGCTTCCCCCTCCTCCGTGGTCTGCTTCAATGAATTTCCCCCAAGCAGTAGAAAAGATGGACAATAAAGGATCGCTAAAACAATGAAGTGATTTCCAACTTCTTGGGCACACAGACACGTCAGATTAATCTAATGTAAAGAGGGGCTTATTGGAAGACTGGGTTTGAAGGGGAAACTTCCAGTGGGCCCCTGGGAAGAAGCAGAGCTCAAGCCAGGTAGCTTTGCCAGGGTCACCCAACTGAGAGCAGAAGCAAAGCTTCCATGGGGACATATGGGGTCATATGCCCCAGACGGGCTGCCGTTCGGTCATGTGGGGGTGGGGGGTGGAAAATCACCCCACACCCCTCCTCCTTCCCCATTCGGCCTGGCCTACCAGACCACAGTCACACAGCCCGGAAAAACCACAACAACCAATTGTGGAAGTGGACTGAAAGTGCAATATTCTGCATATGCGGAAGGGACCCTAGTCTATTTAGATCCATTTCAGTTCCACCATATAATTATTAAGACAGTTGGAATTACACTTGTAACTGCAATGGCGGTTAAGGATTTCTTGAAGACAGGTCCCCAGTACTGATTTTTCAGATGTGTTTCCTCACAGTTGTGCTTACATAACCATGTCGCAAGGGCACAACTAGCAAACTTTTGCTCTCACCAAAGGCCAGCGCCATTGCACAGATGGCTCCATAGCAGAAATGCATACGATGGCTAATCATGGAGATTGACGCTACTACCTAGTTAAAGAGGTCTTAGTTGATTAATCTTGTTTTAGCCATCAGATCGACTGATTGCATTTGCATGCGAGAAAACGCCGAGTTAATTAGGCTGCATGGTAATGAGCGCAAGCCCAATTACCGTGTAATCTAATTAACAGCCCAACTCTACGCATGGCTATGTATGTCTTAAGTGCCATCAAGTGGCTTCAAACTCAGGCGACCAGATGCTGACATCCGTTCCTTCCCCAAATGTTGCATGATTGGTGTGTCTTGCAAAACTACAGAATATACATCTTTCATAAGTCTGGGGTTCTTCAGATCTATCTCCTGTGACCCAAAGGCGTATGCTCTCGCTGTCATAGCAACAGGGTGGCCACCTTGCTCCACTTTGCCTCTATTGGGAGCTTTAGCTTCCATCCAGTCCCAACTGTGGGGCTGCTTCCGTGACCAGCTTCAAAACCACATTCAACATTGGTTGTTGCGCTTCAAACCACTCAGGTCCCTTCTGCACACGCAGAATAATGCACATCCAATCCACTTCCACAACTGTTTGAAATGGGATTTTGCTCTTCTGCACAGTAAAGTCCAGCTTCAAAGTGAATTGAAAATGGATTGAAAGTGCATTATTCTGCATGTCCAGAAGGGGCCATAGTTCGATGACAACTGTTCAGCCCCCACTGGGATCCTGGCCCATGCTGCAAACCCATTCTCCCATCTCAGCACTTGCAACAGTCACAGGAGGGGGTGGGGAGAGAGTTTTAACGCCAGCCAATGAACATTGAAGAGCCTGCGTATCACATTACTCAAAGCAGACCTGCACCTTTGTTCTTGATCAGTGGGAAGAAAACATTAAAAGCCTCACAGGTAAAGTTGCCAGTTGTATTTAGACAGTCACCGCATAGAGTATAGTCAGGGGTTAGAGCAGCTCCGATTTCCCATCTTGGAGTAAATAATACAGAAGTTAACAATGCATAGACTGCTCAGAAGAAACAGGGGAAGGGGGCAGGAAGCGAGGAGAGCACACAGCAAATGTGATTTGTCGGATCAAGAGGCACAACGAAAGCGAAGGAAGATCAAAAAGCAAAAGACCGGAAAGAACAATATACTTTAAAAGTCCCAAGAAACAGAGATTTCTACCCCCCACGCCACACCGCACACACAAATTTTCAACACAGCTGCTGTTCCCAACACGGCGGGTTCATTTGCACAGCACAAGCCCATCCGTCAGGCAATCCAGCTCAAGAGATCTCGCAGGTCCAGACAAGTTGCAACTGCATTTTCCAAACAAGCCTCAAAAGTAGGCGGTTGAAGCACCAAAATGGGTAAAACTCACATATGGAGACTTCATGAAGCAATCTGTTTCAAGAGGGACAGACCAGTTAAATAACAAGAATGAAATGAACCTTTTCCAACTCTATAATTCTATGAAATTCCTAAAGACTATATAATATGGTGTTAGAACACATTCATGGCATGCAGAAAGCCATGGTTAAATGAAACAAGAATCAACTGGCTTGTATGAATAATCCAAAAGAAGGACATTGACAAGCTGGAACGGGTCCAGAGGAGAGAAACCAAAATGGTCAAAGCTCTGGAAGCCATGTCTTACGAGGAGAGACTTAGGGAGCTGGGGATGTTTAGTTTGGTGAAGAGAAGGCTCAGAGGTGACATGATAGCCATGTTTAGATAGCTGAAGGGATGTCATGTTGGCGAGGGAGCAAGCTTGTTCTCTGCAGCTCCAGAGACTAGGACCAGAAGTCATGGGTTCAAGGTGAAGGAAAAGAGATTCCATTTAAACATCAGAAAAAAACTTCCTGACAGACAAGGCTGTTCGGAGTGTGGTGGAGTCTCCTTCTTTGGAGCTTTTTAAACAGAGGCTGGATGGCCATCTGTCAGGGGTTGATTGTGTGTTCATGCATTGTAGGGGGTTGAACTTGATGACCCTTGAGTTCTCTTCCAACTCTATGATTCTCTGAAATTCCTAAAGACTATATAATACGGTGTTAGAAAACATTCATGGCATGCAGAAAGCCATGGATCCAATTTGTGACCACTGTTGTTGAATGGATCTTGGAATTAGTGGCAAAAAGAAACAGGCTATCATGACACTTCCCATCCTGTGAACCAAACTGCTCCGGCCCGCTCACCCAAAGCTCACTTGGCCTGCCCCATTCGCCCACTGTTAAGAGCTGAAACTACCAGACCGTGGCCACACAGCCTGGAAAACCCACAACAGCCAATCTTTTCCCATTCTTAGGAAAGCATTCAGGCCACCACAAGTTAAAATGCAAAATCCCTGGAAAAGGCTGTATTTAGGCGATTCCGGCTAAACGCAATCTTTCCCCGACCATTATCATCCAGCATTATAATTTAGATCAGAAAAGGCTTCTGCATTATCATAGAGTGGCGCTTTCTCTTTTGATTATATATTCTTTTCTTAAATTTTTGTTTTGGAATGGCTGACACAATCTGTATGTAAATGTTTCCAAAAGCTTACGGGACTATAGGGTGTTTTTAAAGCAAAAAACCGAGGCCACGACCCTGGCATAATTGAGCATACTGAGAAGACCGGGATGGAAAGCAGATGCCTTCAGTGAGAGGGCTGAGTGGGGAAGGGAAGAGAATGAAGTTGATGCTACGCAGTGTATCTTCATGGCCTTATGGACTAATGCACGGGGGTATAACCAGATTTACACAACACATTTTAACCCAGTGGTTCTCAACCTGGGGGTCGAACGACCCTTTCACAGGGGTCGCCTAAGACTCTCTGCATCAGTGTTCTCTATCTGTAAAATGCATAAATGTTAGGGTTGGGGGTCACCACAACATGAGGAACTGTATTAAAGGGTCACGGCATTAGGAAGGTTGAGAACCACTGTTTTAACCATTTTACGGTTGTTCTTGCATTCTTGCATTCCCTGCACATAGCAGTTTTGGGAGCTTGAGCCAGATTTTAATCCAGCGTTCTCACTTAGGGTTCAACCGGCACATTTTGATTCTGCCTTCCTTCCAAGTTGCTCGGGACAGCTCCCCGCTCATTTTCTCTCTCCAGTTTTCCATACAGCCACCTTGAGAGCCAACATGGTGTAGTGGTTCAGAGCAGGTGGACTCTAATCTGGAGAACCAGGTTTGATTCCCCACTCCTCCACCTGAGTGGCAGAGGCTTATCTGGGAAACGAGATGTATTTCCGTACTCCTACATTCCTGCTGGGTGACCTTAGGCTAGTCACAGTTCTCTCCAAACTCTCCACCTGCCTCAAAAAGGTGTCTGTTGTGGGGAGAGGAAGGGAAAGGAGCTTGTAAGCCACCTTGAGATTCCTTTCAGGAGAGAAAGGTGGGGTATAAATCCAAAACTCTTCTTCTCTTCTTGTGAGGGAGCAAACATGACTGGCTCAAAGTCACCCAGAGTGCTTCGTAGCAGAGCGGGTATTTGAAACCATATCTTCCAGATACTGGTCCATTACTGTGACTACTACATTGCACTTATCTTAAGGTTGTCAACTTCCAGTGGGGCCTGGAGATCTCCCAGAATTACAATTGATCTCCAGAGTAAAGAGACGTTGCCCTGGAGAAAAATGGCTGCTTTGGAGGTCCCTGCCCTTCCCAAACCCAGGTTCCTCGATTCCATCACCAAATCTCCAGGAATTTTCCAAAACCTGAGCTGGCAACAGATGCCTCTGTTCGGACACGGCTGTGGATTCTGCAACAACAGGGTTGGCTGCCAGTTTTGCTGGGCTGTGAGCAAAATGCCCTCTGCCCCCAAATACTGACCCAGCACAACGTGCATGCTGTACAAAACCATTTTTGCACAAACCCCAGTGAAATGCTGCTAAAGGCACATACAAAGAAAGGGGGGGAAGGTCCAGTCTTTTGCGGGGGACACTGTGCCTTCACAACTGACGCTGAACTGGAGCATAATTTCTTCAGCCACACAGTAGCCAGCTGGTCCTTGGGCCCCAAGGCCTCCATCCACAGCTGCTCAGGGATGCTCGCCACTCCAGTCAGCCCTGTCTGTTTGCTTATTATGAAGTTTCGTACCCTGCCTTATCTCCTCAGACTCAAGGAGGCTAACAAAGCAACACCAGGAGGCAAAGGCCACAAAACATAAAAGTCCAATTAACTAGATTGTTTCAAAAGCACCTTATAAAAACATTCTGAATTAAGAAACATGTACAGTGCACAGACTAGAAAAGGCTCAGGATGAAACACACACAACATTTCAAAGATTTTTTTTTAAAAAAAAAATAAGAATTTAAAACACGCGTACGCATCGCCGCTGACCAGTATGAGTTTCCGTTCATTGTTTTGCTTGCCTGCACTGGGCTACGTAAAGTCCGCTATTACGGACATTGATTCGTGTGGTTCCTTCTACATTCATGTGCCCCTTTTCTTTGCAGCTCAGCCCCACTCGTTCCCCTTTAGTGTATTCTGTATAAATAGTATTTATAGCCAAAGGCATTTGCAAAATTTTCTCGGTCCGTAAGGTTTGGTTATCCATCATGACAAATGACTGCCGTAAAGTGTAAAACACGATAGAAGGGAAATGACAGCCCATAAAAATGGGGAATGAAAGGTGCTGGGCATTTGTGGAAAAGCCACATAAAATTTAGCACATACTAGTGAGCAATGTTTACTGATCTAGATGTAAGCCTCCAACAAGTGCATAGGGACAGTTAATGATGCAGGCTGTTTACGTAGTCTGCTGGGAGGTAAAGCTTTTTCCTACACAGTAAAAAGATAATGAATGGCAAGGCTGGTTAGGGATTACAGAGAATGTCTTCTAAGTGATCAGCAAACATTTGGAGGGAACATGGCTCAGGGGTGGAGTGAATGCTAAGCAAGAAGGAGGAGGAGGAGGAGTTTGGATTTATACCCCATCTTTCGCTCCTATAAGGAAATTCAAGCTGGCTTACAAGATCCTTTCCCTTCCTCTCCCCACAACAGACACCTGGTGAGGCAGGTGGGGCTGAGAGAGTTCTGAAGAACTGTGACTAGCCCAAGATCACCCAGCAGGAATGTAGGAGTGCAGAAACGCATCAAGCCTCTGCCACTCAGGTGGAGGAGTGGGGAATCAAACCTGGTTCTCCAGATTACAATCCACCTGCTCTTAACCACTGCAGAACTCTGGAAAAGAATACTGTTGAGAGGTGGTTTGCCATTTCCAATGTGGTGTAATGGTTAAGAGCAGTGGAGGGGCTAATCTGGAGAACACTCCACTCCACTCCACTCCTCCACATGAGCAACAGACTCTTATCTGGTGAACTGGATTTGTTTCCCTGCTCCTCACATGAAGCGTGCTGGGTGATCTTGGAGCAGTCACAGTTCTCTCAGAACTCTCCTAGTCCCACCTGCCTCACAAGGTGTCCGTTGTGGGGAGAAGAAGGAAAAGGAGTCTGCAAGCACCTTTGAGTCTCCTTACAGGAGAAAAAGGGGGGTATAAATCCAAAGCCTTTCTCTTCTGCCTGCCTCTGCATTACACCCTTGGTATTCCTTGGAGCTCTCCCATCCAAATATTTGCCAGGGTCAAGGCTTAGAGCGTGTGATTGGCCAGAGATCACCCAGCAAGTGTCCACTGTAGAATGGAGATTCGAACCTGGATTTCCCAGATCCTAGGGACTGGTAGCGAATTTTTGGCATCTAGATACAGTTGGATCATTATACTTCTCCATTAGCCCCTGCCAGCATGGCCATGCTGGCAGGGGCTGATGGGAATTGTAGTCCATAACATCTGGAGTGCCAAAGGTTCGCCACCACTGTCCTAGACCAACACCCCAACCCCTATACCACCTTGGCTTGTGCTAAAGTACACGAAACAATAACAAACTATCTTTCTACTTGTATCTGTATTTATTTGGTCTGGATTGTGCCCTGGAGACGGCAGCGGCCAGCTTAAGAATTCACAGGCGTCTTGGAAAACTGCAACCCGAGGGAAGAGGTCCCTGCAGCCTCACCAGCTCCCTGGCGTCAAAGGCTGTCAAACTTGCACTCAAGTCAACCTTCTAGTTTGACAGGCTCCCTGCTGCTGCTAAACAGGACAAGATGCTTCTCTTACCACACCATCGAACAGACAGCCTGCTGTAGTTTTAATTGGAACCTTGCTTCGCAGAACCCTGCCACGCCTCAAACAAATTGCCAACAAGGGCTAATCAGGTCTTTGACCACAAGCCCGTATCATCCGTTTGAAGACATCGTTTTGCAAATGCAAATGCCCATGAAAATAGAAAGGGATACCCTTTCAGCCTCTGAAAGCCCCAAAAGGCTTTCCACCAGGCATGTGGTTGAGCCAGCTATAACTGCACCATCTGAAGGCCTTTCCCACCCCCTTGCACTCCTCTAGCTATGCCACTGCCTTTTTCCCTGCAGACCAGACCTCAAAACCAGAACTGAACCATAGCTATGGGCCTCGGTTTGGAGAGAACAAATCAGAGGTGGGATCCAGCAGGTTCTCACAGGTTCCCGAGAGTAGGCTACTAATTATTTGTGTGTGCCGAGAGGGGGTTACCAATTGCGATTTTAAGCCACGCGGATTTTTTTGGCCTTAGTTACACTCCCTCCTCCTCAGCAGGTGGTAGCCGCTGCAGAACTTGAAGCAGCTCTAGCAGGAGGGTGCAATTCAGTGTGCGCGGCAGCCTGCGCCTGCGTGCATTCGCTTTCCCTAGCACTTCGAGGACCAACAGCAGCCCGCCCGCCCCAGGGAATGCCCTGCTCCCCAGTGAATGCCAAGCCACACCCCTCAAGCAGTTCCTCGGCCTAGTTCTACCGCTGGCGCTACGCCACAGTTTGAATCCCACCACCATGGGAACCTGTTACTAAAATTTTTGGATCCCACCACAGGAACAAATGCCATCATTTGTGGCATTTCAGAAAACCACACACAAGGCAAGGATCTCAAGAATCCTTCAGGTTTGTGCCTACAACAACAAACCATCATTTGCTGTTACATGTGAAGCTTGCTACAGTGTGTGTGTGGGAGGGAGTTGTTACGGCCTATACAACCACATGTGAACGCCTCTCACTTCTTTCTCCTCGGAAAGATATACTCCGCAGCAACACAACTGCCTTCTGGTTTCTCACACTGTGTTTAAGAGTGAAGTGTCGTGCTAATTTCTTTTTTAAATTGGAAGAGTGTTAACGCCATAATCAAGAGAACATTAATTATCACTCTTGGGAACAAAATCTCTACGGCCTTGCGAGCAGAGATAAAGCTGACGCCATGCAAAAGAATGTAAATACAGTTTCTGGTGCATTCTTATTGCAAAAATCAGGCGAGAGGGCCCCCTACTTAAAAAAAAATAACTTTTAGCTCTTTTTAATGCTGAGCTTGTCAGAGAGAACTTTTTGGAAAGGCCTTTAGTTATCTGAAAGAGCAGCCTTATGTAGGTGTACTCAGAATCAAACTCAAGTCTATTTAATGTGGCTTACTATTGCAGTGGCATCGTCAGTGGGGTTACTTCCTTCTACGCCTATTGCAGCCGTCAATATTTACCCAGCAAGTCCCTGTTCTGTGGCCTCTGAACCTCATAAATCCCTCTTCTTATTTTTGATACGAATCAGGAAATACTGGAATAAATTCTCACCTGAACCACAAACTTACTAGATCTCTCTTAAAGTGGTGGAAAGAGCCACCAAGTTACAGCTGATTCAGGACAGCCCCATAGGAGTTTCAAAGCAAGAGACATTTGGGGCAGGTTGCCTTTGTCCGCTTCCATTTGGGCAGAGAGAATTCTCAGAGAACTGTGACTGGTCTAAGAGAACAGGGTTTGGATTTATACCCCTCCCCGTCCTCTGCTATAAGGAGACTTAAAGGGGCTCACAAATTCCTTTCCCTTTCTTTCCCCACAACAGGCACCTTGTGAGGTAGGTGGGGCTGAGAGAGTTCAGAAAGAACTGTGACTAGCCCAAGGTCACCCAGCAGGCCTCATGTGTATGATCAAGGAATTAATCCCAGTTCACCAGATAAGAGTCCACTGCTCATGTGGAGGAATGGAAAATCAAATCTGGTTTTCCAGATTAGAGCTCTTAACCATTAGACCACACTGGCTCTCTTAAGACTCTCCCTGAAACATGAGGATAATAATACTGGCCAGTCTTACAGGATTGGTGTAAGGCTCACGACATGATAATGCTCGTGAAGGTCTCTGAGCATTTAGAACGCATTATACAAATGTCAAGTGTCAGGGCTACTATTACTGCTGGTATCTTATACACAGCCAACTGTGCTTCCTTTCTAAACTGGCGGAATGTATGAATGAATGCAGCTTTTAAAGGGCCTTGAACTCCCCAGTTACGAGTATAAGTGCATGAATCGCATCTCCAGTCTTATTGCCCTATGCTGTTGAAGCATGAAGAAGCCTTTATTAGGCATTAAAATTCAAAAGGAACTGAATCTGAGAAATATTACAGCTAGAAGAGAAACATTATTTCAAAACATTCAAAACAACACGTGAAAGGAAAGTGGCTACAGCTTCTGATATTTCTATCACAGAATTATTCCGTAGCTTAATGGTTTTTATTTTTGTCTGTTGAGGAGTAAGAAGACCCATTGAAAGCAGTGAGATTTTCTTCCAAGGAAGTCTTCATAAGGGGCAGACAACAGGTTGTACTGAAGTGGACTCCAGACTTGGGGTTTTTTCGTCCAGAAGAGAGAGAGAGAGAGAGAGAGAGAGAGAGAGAGAGAGAGAGAGAGAGAGAGAGAGCTGCATGTATGCGCAAGGGCAGCGCATAGTAAGGCGCAAGAGGCATGTGTGTGTTTTTGGGGGGGGTGTTCAATGTGAATCAGAGAAAACTGGGAAAGGGAATGTTTTAATTCTCCCATTTCTTTGATCAGAATTTTTCTCTTCCACCATGCTGACCCTCCACCATCCTGATTTAGATGGTCCAGCCTAGCCCAATCTTGTCATATCTTGGAAACTAGGCAGGGTTGGTCCTGGTTAGTACTTGGACGGCAGACCACCAAGGAAATCCAGGATTGCTCTTTGGATGGCAGATAATCCAGGATTGCTACACAAAGGCAGATAATGGCAAACCACCTCTTCTCAGCAGTCCCAATCTGGATGGTCCAAGCTAATCTAATCACATCAGATCTTGGAAGCTAAACAGTGTCAAACATGGTTAGTACTTGGACGGGAGCTCACCAGGGCTGGTACACAGAAGGAAACAGGAAACAGCAAACAACCTCGTTTCATTTCTTGCCTTGAGAACCCAACAAGGCTGCAACTTGATGGCGCTTTCCACCACCTCCGAGCTGCTTTGAGCCAGAGAAAGGAATAAAATAAACAGGCCTAACACATACAAAGGTGTCCCGGCCCCACCCCACTGACTGAGGGATCGACACAAGAGGGAAGAGTTTTTTTAAAAAAAACCCTAGAACACAGCCCCAGTTGAGAAAAGGCCACCCTACGACTGCTTTGTGAGGTCAACCAACCAATCCAGCATCACGCTGAAACTAAGGACCCTGCCACCTGGCACCGTGTAGCACACAGCCTGAAAGAATCACCCACCTGGAAAGCCAGCGAGATTTATTTTGGTCATGCATTAAAGGGCAGAATCAAATTTTTCTCTGGAGTTTCATTAACCAAATGTCATTTTGAGTTTTTTAATCAATGCAGCAGCGCCAGGCCGTTTCGGAGTAAATGAATACAGCTGGTGGGATCAAAGCCATCCAAGCGTTTCACAGGTGAAAACAGGCGCACGTGCTGGTATTCTCTCCCTAAGGATCCGTGCCTGGAGTCCCACAACTGCAAACTTCTGGTGTCTGTCCCTGAACAATCCCATCCCTGTTTTTGCCTTTGGGAATATGTGTAAGGGGATCCGCCTTGTACTAATTGCCAACGTGCACACACATGAATTCGGGTTTTCCAGATTTCAGTCTTCTGCTTGCTATCTGGGGAAATCTGTGCAAAGGGAGCCCGATGCGTCTGGATTGGCGCATGCGAGAGCAAATGAGCAGCGCTCTTCCATCCCCTCGCCGTCACTCCCTGTCTGGACAGAAAATGCTACTGGATGCGTTGTAGTCAGAGTTGTGCAACCAGATCTGTCTTAAGATTAAATGTTCTGCTAGAAATACATGTGATGCTGAAGTCCTGTGTAATTGGACCCTTTAAAAAGCAGTCACTGGAGGGTAAGGCGGGGCAGTCTCTCTCTACATACACACAACACACACACACACTACTTCCTTGATCACAAATTGTTTCCCAGGACAGCTTTAAATCTCATCAGGGGGAAAATTACAGTCCTAACATTCACCTCTAGTTTATTTCCCCTTACTGTGGCATTAAAAAGGTGGTGGGGGGGGGCATTTCTGACCAGGGAAGATTTATTTAGCTATTTATGTACCACTTTTAGAAGAAGAGAAGAAGAGTTTGGATTTATATCCCACCTTTCTCTCCTATAAGGTGACTCAAGGTGATTCCTTTCCCTTCCTCTCCCCACAACAGACACCTTGTGAGGTAAATGGGGCTGAGAGAGTTCTGAGAGAACTGTGACTAGCCTAAGGTCACCCAGCAGGAATGTAGGAGTGTGGAAACACATCTGGTTCACCAGATAAGCTCCACCATTGAGGTGGAGGGGTGGGGAATCAAACCCGGTTCTCCAGATTACAGTCCACCTGCTCTTAACCACTACACCCCGCTGACTCTCCAGGGACGCCACAGTAGCTTACAATATCATTCTCCTGTCTTCCGGTTCATCCTCACAGAAACGAACTTGTGAAATAGGCTACGCTGAGAGAATGACAGGCCAAGCAACCTTATATGGCACACCGGGGGTTTGAATTTAGGTCTTCAGTTAGGTTAGAATTCCATGATAAATTAGAATCCAGCACTGTCGTCAGCATGGCCAATTGGCCATGCTGGTAGGGGCTGATGGGAATTGTAGTTCCTGAACATCTGGAGAGCCGCAGGTTCCCTACCCCTGTTCTAGGCTGATACTCTATCCACATCACCAAGCTGACTCTGAGTATGTCGCAAAGCTCCACTGAAGATCCTTCCATTGCCAAGACTACCTTTTAAGACCTGAATTACACATCCAGAGTTGCTCTACTATCAGCTGTACTTTGGGCTTCAGGGTGAGTTTTAATGTGTAGCAGAAACACATCGATGTGTAAATAGCAGTGGGGGAAAAGAGAGCGGGGGCAGTCTTTGGTGTGAGAAAAAAAGGATCACGGAATCATAGAGTCAGAAGGGGTCATAAGTCCATCTAGTCCAAACCCCTCCCCCCTTAAAGCAAGATCGCCTAAAGCATCTCTGACAAGTGTTTATCCAGTCACTGCTTAAAGATTGCCAGTGAGAAGGAGCTCATTATCTCCCTAAGCTGCCAATTCCACTGTTGAATAACTCTGACCAGGGTAGTGTAGTGGTTAAGAGTAGGTGGGTTCTAATCTGGAGAACTGGGTTTGATTCCCCACTCCTCCAACTGAGTGGCAGAAGCTTATCTGGTGAACCAGATGTGTTTCCGCACTCCTACATTCCTGATGGGTGACCTTGGGCTAGCCACAAAAATCTCTGAGCCCCACCTACCTCACAAGGGGTCTGTTGTGGAGAGAGGAAGGGAAAGGAGCCTGTAAGCCACCTTGAGTCTCCTTACAGAGAGAAATGTGGGCTATAAACTACTACTACTACTACTACTACTACTACTCTTCCTGTATCCAGCAGATACCTTTCTGCCCATAATTTAAACCCATCATTGTGAGTGAACGAGTAAACCCATTACTGTGAGGAACTTAAGCCTCTCTCAGCCCAACCTACACCACAATTATGTGGGGGTGGGGGGAGAGTCAATGCACGCTGCCCTGGATAAAACAACACTAATCCAGTACACAATAAGTCCCAACATATGTACACGCAGGAATCCCTCTTTTGGTGCACATGGCGCAGATACAGTCTGCCCGACTTTCCACACTGTGTGATTCTGCTGCCAGCTCCCCTCAGGGCTGGTCAAGCCATTTCCGCCACTCCCAGCTCTTCAAACAGAATCACAACGGCAAGAACCCTGACCAGGAAATCAATAGAGGCGTCCAACAGACTGTTTGTTCTCTCCACGGCCGCAAGGGCTTCCTTTTCTTTTCCAGCAACAAGCGTTGGCAGGAAGCTTGGTCAACAGTCTGACAGAACCGCTGGGCAAATGACGCGCCCCGAGGCAAAGATCTTCAAGGCTAGAGACAAGCCCCAGACTTTGAAGTCAAGACACAAGCGGATCTAAGTTTTTTTTTTACAAATCAGGCTGTTTCTCAAATTGGTGAAGAAAGAACACATCTGGGGCAGCGGAGGGAATAATTCTGCTTCATTGCCTCCTCTCTTTCATTAGTCAACACAGCGGTTAAAAACGTACACACGCACAACTGTCTCAATTGTTCCTCCAGCCTTTCCTCTTGTTGTGCGCTGCTTTGGAAAGCTCTTGCCGAAAGGAGATAAAATAAGTAAAACGAATAAATACGATTCTGATCAATTTCGCGACTTGAATCCCAAACGAGCTGCAATCTCTCGGAACAACACCTTTCACACTTGCAATGTATTTCTGCTTTGTCCTGCTAGTGGGGTGTCTCTGGAAATCAAGCCAGCCAGGGTGAAAGACTCAGTCCAAGGCTAGAGTTGGTAGTCCCTTCTGTCCACTGTCAGATCACGGTTTCCCAGACTTCAGAGAGCTGAAGCAAATCTCACTCTCGAGCATCAAAAGGCTCGATTGCACAGTGTCTGAATATGAATTAACCAGTCTCAGTCAGAACTCTCCTCCATGTTTCTGCATGAGCCAGTGTTCTTGACCTGCCTCCTGACGAGGAGCTCAGAGCAGTGAGTCATGCAGAGATGCAACAGGCAGTTTTTCTGAAGGCAATCTACTCTGCTGTACTTATCCATGATGAGTGATTGCACGATCCAAGTGCAGCAGAATCTCCTTCCTACTTCAGAGGGGAACTGGAAAGAGTCAAAGTAACTGCATCATGCAGTGATGCAGCGGGCAGACTCCTCTGCCAGAGGTTCACAAAAGGTCTTATTTAATGAATAAACTTCTCATGGCGCTTCAACAGTCCTTCCACAGTATGTGATGGGTGGATTGCAGTTCTCCTCTCTAGCACTGCCATCAGGAGTCCTCCTTCCATTTACAGGAGGGACAGGTACAGGTAAAGGTGCAAGAACTGGGTCATCACTGACCCAGGGGGGGTGACATCACATCATAACATTTACTAGGCAGACTATGGTTAGGAGCCAGTGTGGTGCAATGGTTAAGAGCAGATGGATTCTAATCTGGAGAACCGGGTTTGATTCCCCACTCCTCCACTTGAGTGGTGGAGGCTGATCTGGTGAACCAGGTGTGTTTCCACACTCCTACATTCCTGCTGGGTGACCTAGGGCTAGTCACAGTTCTCTCAGAACTCTTTCAGCCCCACCTACCTCACCAGGTGTCTGTTGTGGGGAGAGGAAGGGAAAGGAGCTTGCAAATCACCTTGAGTCACCTTATAGGAGAGAAAGGTGGGATATAAATCCAAACTCTTCTTCTTCTAAAAGTAGCCATGGGGCACTAAAAAGGGAGGGAGGGAGGTTTGAAAAGGCTAGCAGTTCACAGGTGACCAGAGTGGGCAGTGACGGAGACTTTGCTGACCCCAGCTATATGTGGCTTGGATCCCAACCTGGACAGAAATAGCTGAGGATGGAAGCTCTGCTCTTCCAGGTCAACCACAACTGATGCCCAACCAGTCCTGTCCTACCTGGCTGTCAAATAACTTGATGGCAAACAGGGGAAAGGGGTCATAGCAGTGGAATACCACCCAGAGGGACATATGGGGTCAAATGTCCCCATTTAGACATATGGGGGATGGAAAATCGCCCCCCACGCACACCCCTCCTTCTTTTTACCGGGTCCATACACTGACTTCAAGACGTGGTGCAAAAAAATGTTGTTTGGTCGTGGTGGAGGAGGGCGGCCACCCATACCGGGGGTGTGTGTGTGGAAAAATCAGATTTTGCACTGGGCTACATCTTCCCTAGATACGCCTCTGGGCCATAGGCTTTGTATGCATCGGTTCTTGGTCAAGGATTTCAGGGAACAGGCGCTGAGAAGCGCCTCTCTTCTGCAAGAGCCAAGAGGATCAATGCCAGCCAGATTAGCTAATACTGAGTCAGGTGAAACCACGGCCTGATTCAGCATAAGGCAGCTTCATAATTTCATTCTCTCTCCCCAGCTGTGCAAAGCCTGAGTCAAGCATTCCAGCACCGGCTTCAAAGGACAACAGCAACTTAAGGCAACCCTCAAAGGTGCTACCATTATCAGTGGTGTGGAATGAGACTTCGGCACCCAGGTTATTGAGCTCAGGTAGAAAGCACCTGGCCTCGATGGCCCCGGCCAGCCCCATCTATTTCAGAAGCTATGCAGGGTCAGTCCTGGTTGGTATTTGGATGGGAACATAAGAACATAAGAACATAAGAACAAGCCAGCTGGATCAGACCAGAGTCCATCTAGTCCAGCTCTCCGCTACTCGCAGTGGCCCACCAGGTGCCTTTGGGAGCTCACATGCAGGATGTGAAAGCAATGGCCTTCTGGGAGACCACCAAGGAAGTCTAGGGCTGCTATGCAGAGGCCAGCAATGGCAAACCACCTGTGAACATCTCTTGCCTTGAAAACCGGATTGAGTTGCCATAAGTCGGCTCAACAGCACTCCCTCTCGCTAGGGAGAAACTGGAAACATGTCTGAGGCAGAGTTCCCCCATCCCCACCACCCACCCAAACTAGCAAGGTGCCGAGCATCTCTGGAAAAGATGGAACAAAATGGAAGCCACCGAGATGGACCTCATGCCTTGCAGCCACGCTTCACTATCTCACACATCTGTTTAATTATATTCAGCCCCAGATATGGTAATAAGCCACACCTCAGGGGGAGAGAGAAAAGTCCCCTCTACCAAGTCATTTCAAAGAAAGCTTAATTATACACAAGCTTTCCACCAATCATCCAATCAGGCCTCTCTTGGCTGATCGTGGGTGCTATGGATGCTCCAGGTGAAGAAGAGAAACCTAAGAGTTTATGACAGGGGGAGGAAGACCATGAACACCTGCCCTAAGACCTAATTCACATCCTAATATCTGTCTGGAGTCCTGCATTATGCTGTTGAAAGGGAAATTCCTGCAGCCTAAAGAACGCTCAACAACCAAACGTCAATTACTCCACATTTCAGCCACCCTCTGCCTCACCCTGGTTGAATCACACTGGCTGCGATTCTGCCGTTACCGCTTTTGGAACAGAAAGAACGACATCGCCCTGGGCCAGACCTCCTCCTTTTTTGGCTCCCGAAAGAACAAAACCACTACCGAACCCTTCAAAGTTGGACCACTGAAAGTATAGCCTCTTACCGATCTTGGAAAGCAACTGAGAGTTGGAATTCAAAGGATTCTCTATGAGCTCCCACACTTCAAAAAGCCCAGATTTCCAGGGGGGAAATAAAAAGCACACCAGATCCCCCTTGTTGTATAGAAAGCGGAGATCAGATTTAAATTTAAAAAAAAATTCTACCCTCCTCGCGGGACTCCACATTAAGTTAGAAGCTGTTAACGTCACCTTTTCTTTTTAAGTCTACCATCCGCCGAGCAAGAAACAGCAGGCGCCAAACGCCAAGATTCCGGAAACGTCCAGGTGGGATGCTTTCAACGCTGTTCTGCTCTGATAAAGAGCAAAGGCCAAGAGAGACAGAAAGTTCTGTTGCGCCCATAAAAAAGCAACTGTGTCATTCCTGTAGGAGCTTGTCGGAGAGGTTGCCAAACTCGCTTTCGCTTCAAAGGGCAGAAAAAGTGTTAGAAAGACCAAAAAAAGCAAAAAAAAAAGGCAAAAGATCTGAAGAGGAAGGGGGAACGTACCTCGATTTTCACATGTTTCGTTTGGACAGCAAAGTTCCAGCTGTGCCCACACGCTCTTTTCTCCCCACTTCTCTGTGTGTGTGTGTGTCTCGTGCACACAGGGTTTCTCCCATACAGAAATCTCAACCAGAAGAAAAAAGCTCCTCCCATGTTATTTTACATAATGAGGGCCCAGAGATCACAAAGCAACTTTTTTTTCTTCTGGTCCTGTTCCAACCGCTCAACTCCAAGGTAACAAGTTCAGAGAGGGAGGAGGCCAGCGGCAAGCCGAGTGGAGTGGAGGGAGCTCACCGGCCGGAAGTGGACGGTGTGCCCCTTTCGACAAAGGGCAACTTGTTCTTCAGACTGCAAGCTGAAACAAAACCATTTCCAGCCATCTCCCCACTTCTCCCCCACCGGCAGGCCAGTGATGATAAAAGAACCTGGGCGATCACTTGCAGGCTGCACGTGGGCAGCCAGGTTAACTATTAGCAGGTAGACAAGGACGGGTTTTTATGTTCTGGACTTCCTGGTCAGGTTGCCAGCGAGGTGGCTCCTTTACCAGGCAACAGCAGACAGAAGAAACAAAAAGGCCTCTGAATCAGAGACGCGGAAGGCAGAATACGACAGAAGCGTCTGGCATCAAGCAGCTGTAGAGGATTCATGTTTACCTGTGTGCACTTTTTTTGGGTGAAAGGGAATGCTTGATTGTACAGTGCGTGCAGGTGAAAAGGATCTTGGGTAGCAGGGCTGGGAACGCAGCTGATCCAAGGTGATAATAGGGTGATAATTGAATTGCCAACTCCAGGCTGGGAGCTGTCCTACTTTGGCCATGTAATGAGAAGGCAAGAGTCACTAGAAAAGACAATAACACTAGGAAAGGTTGAAAGCAGCAGGAAGAGGAAGCCCCAACATGAGACGAGTTGACTCTGTAAATGAAGCTGTGGACCTCTGTTTGCAAGACCTGAGCAAGGCTCTTAATGCACACAGCTGAAAAGGGCAGAGTTTGAGAAGTGGAGGGATCTTGGCAGGTTATAATGCCAAACGGTCTACCCTTCATAGCAACCATTTTCTCCTCTGTAGTTTGGAGATCACTTGTATGTCCAGGACAGGAGTCGGCAACCTTTAACACCCAAAGAGCCGTTTGGACCCGTTTTCCACGGAAAAGAAAACACTTGGAGCCGCAAATACTTGTTGACATTTAAAATGAAGATAACACTGTATATATTGGTTTTTTTTACCTTTACGCTTTGTGTAAACGATTATAGTGTGTTGCTTATGAAATCCATGAAGTGCTATAGAGAAAATTCTATTTTATGTTTGTAAAGAACACATTTTGAACATTTTGAACTCTTGAAAATTAATAACAGACCTCCATGTCTGCCATGGAGGGTGGACTCAACACCCGGAGCCGCAGTACAAGGACAAAAGAGCTGCATGCAGCTCTGGAGCCACGGGTTGCAGACCCCTGGTCCAGGAGATCTCCAGGCCCCACCTGGAGATGTATAAAAGGCAGATCCCTTGTTTGTTGTTAAGTCCTCAGCACCACTGCTTAATTTTTTTGTGTGGATACAAATATCAGGAAAAAAGAAGAGACGAAGAGTTTGGATTTATATCCCACCTTTCTCTCCTGTGAGGAGACTCAAGGTGGCCTACAAGCTCCTTTCCCTTCCTCTACCCACAACAGACACCTTGTGAGGTAGGTGGGGCTGAGAGAGTTCTGAGAGAATTTTGACTAGCCCAAGGTCACCCAGCAGGAATGTAGGAGTGCAGATAAGCCTCTGCCACTCAAACCCGGTTCTACAGATTAGAATCCACCTGCTCTTCACCACTGCACCACACTGGAGATCTCCTGGCCCCACCTGGAGATGTATAGAAGGCAGATCCCCTGTTTGTTGTGAAGTCCTCAACATCACTGCTTAAAAATATTTGTGGATACAAATGTCAGGAAAGATCTCTGCATGAGACTTGGGAAAGCCCACAGAAAACAGCCAGCTTCAATCATATTGAAGGGGGATCACAGCCAGGACAGACCCTTACTATGGCTAGGAAGAGGTTCTACCAGTTGGAGCAGATACTACCTGTTGGAGCAGAGGTTCTACCAGTTGGAGCAGCTACCAGGGCTAATTGGTTTATCTCAACAGGAGGCAGTATCATGTATTTGATAAGGAGAAAGCTATAGGTCAGTGGAAGAGCACATACTTCACATGCAGAGGGTTCCAGATTCAATCTCCTGGCATTTCCAGATAGAAGGCTCTGGCTCATTCCGCACATGCAGAATAATGCACTTTCAAACTGCTTTCAGTGCTCTTTGAAGCTGTGCGGAATGGCAAAAATCACTTGCAAACAGTTGTGAAAGTGGTTTGAAAACGCATTATTTTGCATGTGCGGAAGGGGCCTCTCAGTCTTGAGAAAAACCCTTCCGTGCCCAAGATCTCAGACAGCAGCTGCCAATCAGGATAGTAACAGGCCAACGGTCTGACTCAATATAAAGCAGCTTCCTAGGTTCCCAACATCATGGCGTGCTGGCTGGTAGGTATAGCACTCTACATTTGCAAAAATAAATTCCTCATTCATCAGCTTCGGCGGGCTCTGAAGTACCTGAAATGATCAAATCCGTATCTCCTTCATCTCCCACATTTGCAAACCCTCTTTGCCAATCACAATCCTGCCTGGGAAGACCAGCCTGCTCCAACATCCATGAGAAGGAAGCCATAAATAATCTTGCTTGTGAAACAAAATGCAAGGGTTGTTGGAGAGCCAGAAAACCCTTGTCTGAGAAAGGCAACACAGAAGGCGTCCAATTACGAAGACAAATGGCTGAGGTCCAACTATGTTGTCATGGCACCCAAGAGTTATGGTTACCTGCCCCTTCCAGCCACAGAAAGGAATTTCCCAGACTCTTGTGAAATGCACTTTCCAATGGTCCTGAAGAGTCAAGGGAACATTTCCAAAGCTTCTTTTCAAATGCTCCCCCTTTACCCTGCTAGCTCCTTGTTTGCTAGCAAGCATCATCATCGTGGCATCGATAGGCAAGAATCAAAGAGGTAGATGTGCAGAAAGTTCAACATTTCAGGATTCTTGTCGAGCCTGAACCAAGCCTCAGGAGAAGTGGGGGATCAAAGATGGTTCTCCAGATTACAGACCACTGCTCTTAACCGCTACACCATACTGGCTTCTAGTATCTTCAATGCCCGCCCCAGTTCTGGATATTTAAGGCACAGACGACCCTTCATTTCAACTGAGTTCCCTGCTTTTCTGCTCTGTGGGTCCACCCGTCCTTGTTTCAAGAAATCAAACTCAAAATGTATGGGGGGGTTGGTTGTGCAACTGAATAAGAACAGCAGACGATTGCACAAAAGCGGCTATCAGTCCAATAGACTGAATGTTTTCACACTTTACTGAACTACTAATATTTACAACATGCACAACAGGGCTCATGGGGTGATCAAATCCCACAATCACATTCCAAGAACCAAGTCTGCACTTAGAGAAATACAGTCCGAATTATTCAACTTAGTGTAATACAGAGTCTCTAATATGACATATAAAATCCACAGGCCGGCCAGTTTCTGCTACTGTCTCTGGCTTCGAATAAATCTTCACGGCCGCAGTTTCACTGGGAGTCAAATACCCTCACAATAAACTACTTCCTTCGTTCAGATGGAAGAGCACTTTTCCCACACAGCCTTTTATAGTCTGTTTTGCAATGTCCTAGTCAGGTGCCTACAGATGTTTCCAGTAGAATATTGCAAATCCATAGAATGGGGCTCAGGGTTTAATCTAATTTCCATATGAATGTTTGCACGTACAGCTAGACCTTTATAAAGCTCCATCGACATATGCAGAGCTTCACAGACCAACAATAGCAAAAATAGAAATTCTGCCCTAAAGGAACTTACAAACTTAAATGTTGACATTGTGAAGGGAGGAAACGGGCTATTTCAAGGTCACAGGAACAACAGTATGTATACACCATTATACAAATTTGGGCCTTTTGTCCCTCAGGAGAAGGCAGGGGAGGATTAGGGAGAGTACATCTCTTGCCAGAGAAACATTGTTAAAACTTGCACAAAATTAATGGCAACTTTCTCTACAAGAGATTTTCAAAGCTGTGGAGTACTCCAACCGTGGAGGGAAGAGTGCAGAAATCCGGAGGTAGGTACAATTTGCATCCACCACTACCTGCCCCAACCAGCTGGAATTTGGGGGAGAGGGAGTGAGTTGAATGCCTCCCAGCAAAGGAGCCTCACTGGAAGTGTAGAGGAATCATGATTTTGGAAAAATAGATGCTTCCCCGCACCTACTCCAATGACAATTCTACATATGTGGGTTTAGGCGAGATCAGAGAGCTGGCATGGTGTAAGGGTTAAGAGCAGGTGGATTCTGATTTGGAGAACCAGATCTGATTCCCCAGTCCTCCACCTGAGTGGCAGCGGCTTATCTGGTGAACCAGATGTGTTTCCGCACTCCTACATTCCTGCTAGGTGACCTTGGGCTAGTCACAGTTCTCTCAGAACTCTCTCAGCCCCACCTATCTCACAAGGTGTCTGTTGTGGGGAGAGGAAGGGAAAGGAGTTCATAAGCCACCTTGAGTCTCTTTACAGGAGAGAAAGGTGTGGTATAAATCCAAACTCCTCCTCCTCCTCCTCCTCCTCCTCCTTCTTCTTTTCTTCTTCTTCTTCTTCTTCTTCTTCTTCTTCTTCTTCTTCTTCTTCTTCACACCCCTAATCAAATATGCATGAAGTGCTTCGCTTTTTCCTCTGCAAAGCAGATGGTCGGGGCTAGGTCAAAGGGGCATGGAAGACAATAAGTTCAGAAGGGAAAGCAAGCTCAAAAATTTAGAAAACTGTAAAGCATATAAGGGAGTGGGGGTGGGGGGTCCTTTCCAAATCAAGCATGAATCTTGAAAACAACAAGGTGAATAGCCCTGTCCAGATCCTAAACTGTTTTCACTCAGCAGAACAGGAGGCAGCTGGCCCAAAGAAAGCAGAATGTTCAAACACAACACAACCGAATCTTTCTTGTCCTTCTTGGGCATCCTAGTTGGAGATCAAAGTGGAGCACAAATATGTCCTGTTTCCAGTGGATTAGCAAGAGCTGAAAATGCTTTCCTCTGCAGCCTAACTCCATGCAGATTTATTTGGGACCGAGTATCATCCAGCTCAATGGGATTTATCGACAGGCCTAACCTTATTCCAGAGAAATAAGGTCTCCAATAAGATGATTCCCTCTTATCAAAGATGAGCCCACTTACCAAACGGCCTTTTGTTCGAAGAAATCAAGATTTCTAAAGACACTTCCCAGCCTTGGAGAAGAAAAGGTCAGCCCCAACCCAGTCTGAGTTGATGCTTTTGGGGGTGGGGAAAGCTTAAAGTCTCTGGTTTTTCAACACTTTTTAAAATGGGATCTGCATTGCTCAATTGTTATCTTGGGGCCTGTGATTATGATTATGTAACACACACTCACATGGGATGCTAAATATTTTGACTTGGAAATAATCCTGTGAAATCTCAGGCTAAAAGAAATCCTGTTAAAAGACATCTTTGGCATCGAGGGAATAAAGGCGACGCAGCTTTCTTAACACACAGCAGTGCCAGTCTCGGCATAACGAATGCCACCAAAGGCAGATTAAAAATAAAAGGTTAGCCGCTTATCTCCAAGAGGTGTTGACCTGCTGCTCACAGGCAGCAGCTTGATAAAGTATTTTGAACTACTTTTGCAAATGCTGTCATGACTGCTGTCACCGTAGGTTCGGCAACCCCAGGTTGGGAAATTCTTAGAGCTTGCAAGGGGAGGGAGTCTAAAGATGACAGGGTTTGAGAGGGGAGGGTCCTCAGTGGAATATCATTTATTTATTTTATTGAATTTCTCTACCACCCCTCCCCTCCCCTCTGGGGCTCGGGGCGGTGTACAACCGAAACCATGCATACAAAACAACATGTAAATACAATCATACTATAAATTTAAGATTCTACAAACATCCTATCTATCCTATGGTGAAAGCATCCCATTGCAGCTGAGCTCATCATGCTGCCACAGGAGGTGGTGATGGCCACTAACCTGGATGGCTTTAAAAAGGGCTTGGACAGATTTATGGAGGAGAAGTCAATCTATGGCTACCAATCTTGATCCTCCTTGATCTCAGATTGCAAATGCCTTAGCAGACCAGATGCTCAGGAGCAGCAGCAGCAGAAGGCCATTGCTTTCACATCCTGCATGTGAGCTCCCAAAGGCACCTGGTGGGCCACTGCGAGTAGCAGAATGCTGGACTAGATAGACTCTGGTCTGATCCAGCAGGCTAGTTCTTATGTTCTTATGAGCTCAGATCTGAGCTCAGATAATCTTAAAGAAGAGGAGGAGGATAAAAAAGTTGCCAATCAATGGAGGGGGCGGCGAAGGGAGGCCAGAGATGGTAGCCCTTTCTGACTCAACCATATGCCTGGGGGGACAGCTCTGTCTTGCAGGCTCTGAGGAACTGCATCCAATTCTGCAGGGCCCTGGTCTCACTGAACAGAACGTTTCACTTTCGTCGGGGGCCACAGCCGAAAATGCCCTGGCCAGCCGGATGTCATGGAAATCATCCTCCAACGCAGCCATATTCTCTGTCTCTAGAGATCAGTTGTAATTCTGGAAGATCTCCAGCCCCACCTGGAGGGTGGCCAGTCATTGACCGAGGACAATGTTTAAATCAACACTTCTGGGCAAATTGCAACTGCAAGGTATTCTAAGCTGTTGTTAAGTGTACAGGTTCACTGTCTTGGACAAATGGAGCTGCATTACACCACTAGTCCCTCAAATTCTCTGTTGTCTCCTTCAGCTAACAATAGCTCTCCAGAACCTCATGTAGAGAAATATTCTTCATAGGTTGCCAGTGCTTGAGATTTTAGAGGTGGAGCTTAAGGAGGGCAGAGTTTGGGGAATGGAGGGACCTCAGCAGGATATAAAGCCACAAATTTCACCCTCCAAAGTAGCAGGTTCCTCCAGGGAGACGGATTTCTGTCACCTGGAGATCAATTGTAATAGGGGGAGATCTCCAGCCTTCACTGGAGATTGGCAACTCCACAGTTCTTTGGTAACACATGGGTAGGCCACAATGTACAGCTTACAATGCTATGGACAAATTGTGTTGGAAGAAAAAGAAGCAAAACATTTTTGCCCTTGCTTGTTATTGGAGAGCTTGCGTCAAATAATACATCAAAACACAGTACTGAAAATACAATATGACACAGGTTTTGCTCCTGGGTTAGCAATTAGTCATCCAAACTGTCCAGGGAAGTGGAGCGGGGAACAACTGGGTTGAATTTAATGTTGTAACCACAGGCCATAACATAAAAAAACAAAACAAAATTTATCAAATGACACAAATGTAAAAAAAAGCACAAACGACACAAGAAAACCACATCACATAATCATAAGATAGACACATACAAGAACATGCCATAAGAAAATAATATTAGAATGTATCAAAATACTAGTCTAAATAGAGGGTAGGAGAGAAAGAAGAAAACAGAAATATTGCGAAAAAGAACCTGTCTTTGAACTTTCTTTCAGCTTCTTGTGAGGTCATTTATGCAAATGTGGTCTCCTCCTCTTTGAGCTTACATTCTCGTATGTTTCGGTAATCGGTAACAATTGATAATAATCGGTTTCAGTAATCAGTAATAATCAGTTTCGGTATTGGTAATAATCGATTTCGGTACCAGTATTAATCGGTAAAAATCGGATTCAGTCATCAATAATAATTGGTTTTGGTAATCGGTAATAATTGGTAATAATCCATTTTGGTATCGGTAATAATGGGTAATAATCAGTTTTGGTAATTGGTAATAATCGGTTTCATTAATTGGTAATATTTGGTTTCGGTAATTGGCAATAATCGGTAAAAATCGGTAATAATCAATTTTGGTATCGGTAATAATCGGTAATAATCGGATTTGGTAATTGGTAATAATTGGTAATAATCGGATTTGGTAATTGGTAATAATCAGTAATAATCAGTTTCATTAATTGGTAATATTCAGTTTCGGTAATCATTGGTAATAATCGGTTTCAGTAATCGGTAATAATTGGTTTTGGTATCAGTAACAATAGGTAATAATCGGTTTCAGTAATCAGTAATAATCAGTTTCGGTAATCTGTAATAATCAATTTCATTAATTGGTAATAATCGGTTTTGGTATTGGTAATAATTGGTAATAATCGGTTTCAGTCATTGGTAAAAGTCAGTAAAAATAGGTAATAATTAGTTTCGGTAATTGGTAATAATCGGATTTGGTAATTGGTAATAATCGATAATAATCAGTTTCATTAATCGGTAATATTTGGTTTCGGTAATTGGTAATCATCAGTAACAATTGGTAATCAGTTTTAGTAATCGGTAATCGGTAATCGGTAATAATAAGAGAGTGCAGAAGACGAATGAAAACCCAGGTATTTGTTCAAATCTTCGATCAAATATTTTGTCATCTGGGCAGTAGGACTGACGGAAGATTGCTTTTATGAGCTGCTGGCACATGCAGAGTGAATTTTACCAGTCGTGTGAACTGCTAGAAATTGTTGTGCCTCCTACAGCACAACAGGTTCTAGTGCAAAGTTTGAAGTAATTATTTACAATACGAGTCTTCCTTCTTGCACATTACCTGGAGGAAAAAGGTATTGTTAACCTGGGTCAGTTCTTATCTGGCACAAGACTGCCTCCCAGTGTTCATTCAGGCAAGATGCTTTTAAAAAGAGATCCTTCTCTTTTACAATGCGATCCTAAACAGAGTTAATGTGAATGAACTTGCAGGGAAGGAATTCTGCTTCAGCCTGCACCAAGAGCCACTTGCATGGAAAATTCTGTTTGTTTGTTTGTTTGTTTGTTTGTTTGTTTACATAGTTTCTGCTTGGAGGTATTATAAATGTTTGGCGATGACCAGCATCATTTCTTAGCTCCCATTATCTTTATTAGGTATAATAAGTGAAGCTCTCCAATTGAAGTATATAGCTCTTAAGGTGATCCAACGTAAACAACAATTCAACATCAAATATAGCCAAAATTAAATTAGTACAGCTGTGTGGTTTCAGATAATGCAACTTTAAAATATTTTAAGAGTGTATGAAAACTGTAAGTTTGAGATCTCAGAATCATTAGAAATTTCCAAGAACTAAATAATGTAAGACTCTTACTGTGCTGAAGGCTTCTCCCGATTCAGTGTGAGAGCCAGCATGGTGTAGTGATTAAGAGCAGGTGGATCCTAATCTGGAGAACTGTGTTTGATTCCCCACTCCTCCACCTGTGTGGCAGAGGCTTATTTGGTGAACCCGGTGTGTTTCCACACTCCTACATTCCTGCTAGTCACAATAGTCTCCAAGCCCCACCTAGCTCACAAGGTGTCTGTTGTGGGGAGAGGGGGGGAAAGGAGTTTGTAAGCCACCTTGAGTCTCCTTACAGGACAGAAAGGTGGGGTACAAATCCAAAATCTTCTTCTTCTTCAATTAAGGTGATAGCAACCCATTAGCCATTCCAGAACGTTCAGCAGACTAAAGTCTTTATCTTTTCAGGGGTGAGATAGCACTTTGAGGAGGAGGAAACAGCTCCAAAGTTGTCAAGCTCAAATAGAAACCATCTAATGCTCTGAGCAGTACAAGTTAAAATGCAAATAATAGCAAAACACAGGGAGAATTACCAAGGTTGCAGTTTCCCTCTCAACTGGAAGTCCAGTCTCCCCTGTTAGCCTCTGAACTACAGTCACCTTAACCTTCAAAATGAAATTGTCATAATTACCACTCCAGTAAATGTACAAAACCCACTTTATCAACTTTCCATTTTCCTGTGAGACTGAGGACTTTTTTTTTTACATAAGGGAAAATTGTTTTTAGAGTGTCTTCCCACTTGGGGAAACAAATCTGTCACTCGCTGCTCACAGTTGTGCTGACGTCAAAAATGAGGCCAGCTGGGCTGTTTTGTTCAACGTTTCCTTGAAAGTCCAATGAATCACAGACAGCTTGATTTAGTGGACTCCATCTAACAGAGCGCAGCCATTCTTGTCCCAGCAGTGTAAGTAAACTGGGGATTTAAGGTGTGATATAGAAGGGTAATTTGTCAGGAACATGGTGATTTGCCAATTACAGTGGTGACACACAATCATCATGCTGTCTCTCCCTTTCAGCACTGAGGCCATTTCTGCACAGCACAATTATACTGAGTTACAATCGGTATCTTACAATCTGGGTCTATTTCATCCCGGTTTCTCCCTTCTCATGGCTGCCCATTTCTGTGAAGGAATCGAGTGAAGACCGGGAGGAAATACTCCAGTTTGTTTCACACGAGCCCAGGACTTTTGTATTTATACCGCAAGCGTATCCACACATGCGCAAATGACCCCGGTTTCCTGCATTCTGATTGGCTGTTGTTTGGGATCGAACCCAAGAGCTTATACAAACAAAACAGATATCCTGCCACTGAATGGTGACTTTGCCTCACCATTTTTAAAATAATCAAACTAGCAAACCACAATTTGATAATTCCTGGAGATTTCAGGGTGGATTCTCTAGAGGGTGAGACTTCAGCAGGATAGAATGCCATAGTCCACCCTCCAAAGGAGTCATGGTTTCCTGGACATTATTAAACTAGTCCAGGGGTCTGCAACCTGTGTCTCTCCAGATGTTCATGGACTACAATTCCCATCAGCCCCTGCCAGCATGGCCAATTAGAGAGCCATCTGGAGAGCCACAGGTTGCAGACCCCCTGATCTAGTCGCTCTCTACCCTAATTGGAAGTTGGCAACAAACCTTGAGACAGTGAATTGTATAAGGAAATTGTTGATCATATAAAAAAACCTTTTTGTTCGGGCCTGAATCTTTTAAATTGCTGTTGTGAGACATCTCTTCATTTAGTTCCATTATTATATATATATGTTTTAATTCCCCTCAATGTGTGCATTTTATTACAAACTATCTGGAGGGCTGTAGACCAAGAAAGGGGGACAGATACCTTCTAAATAACTGCATTTTCCCAGCTGCAGTTTTTCCTAGATTGATCCACTGCTTGGTTTTTAACCTATTAATTTTTGATTGGATTTTTATAGGATCAAATTTTTTGTGTTTTGTTTCTGTGAACTACTTTGATAACATTTGCTGTTAGGCAGCATGGATTGATACTACCCTGCTCCATCCAATTGCAGAAGCAGTTGCAACTGACAAACATCCCTTTCTGACCCAAACCTCATTTTTTCCTCTTTAATTTGCTTTTAACGGTTCTTTGTTTACTCTGATATTCATGTTGATTTTACATGCTGTTTACATGATGTTTACATGCTGTACATGCTTTTTTGATGCTGTTGGCTTAATTTTGAGATTTTTTTATAGCATTAGGAGCAGTTTAACTGGTTTTAAAGCTATTGCTGATGAAATTGTTTGTTACTCTTTTATTCTTCTCATGGTAATATTTTGGTTTTTTATAGGCCTTTCAGAGCATTAGCTCAACACAAAAAAAGGCTCACTTTCTCCCCTCAGACGTGTACCAAATTAAATGACAGCAACTGGTCCCCATGAGGAGAGGGATGTTTGTATCTGTCCCTATTTATCCGTTCAGTTCATTAATTAATTTAGCTATACTGGATTATACTTTGACGCCAATAATGCATGTATGTATGTAGGTATGTATGTATGTATGTAATTAGCGAATGGACTAATGAAATAGGTGATAAATTCGACGCCTTCTCTAGACGTTGCTATGACAACCGTTTACAAGGCGTCACTATGGCAACACGTTCGCAAGGACGCGCTGCGTCAGGTGGCGTGTGAGGGGACGCAAGTCCCTGAAACGGCTAGCCAGCATTTTCGCCGGGTAGATATAGCCATAGAGATAGAGACGTAAAGAAATATTAACACTTCCAGTTCAACAACGCCGCCCTATGAGTGGGTTAAGTCGCTTCCGAGTGGGCTTTTCCTTTCCTTTGAATAAGTTGTGTCCCCCTCTTGTTAGTTTAATAAAATGCAGAATATTAAATCTGTGTATTAGGGGTAGAATTCTTTGCTAAATAGAGAGCTGATTTCTCAAGGGATAGAAATAAAGGGGGGGGGGAGCTTTAAACGTAGGGGCAGTCGATTAGGCACCCGAAGTTACGGTTGCTTTGCCCCACTCTCTAGGGCCGCTCTGCTTAGAGTCCCGGGGGCGCACGTTTTGCTCGCGATTGAAGCTGGGGCTGGCAACGTCACGCGCGCGACGGAAGTCGGGGGGAACTTGCCGCCAGCGATGCCGGTGGAAGGGGGACCTGCGCGGCTGGTGCGCTCCGCTCAGAAAGATGAAGTGTATCGAGGGGCGTTGAAGAGCGGAGCAGGGGCTGCCCTGGGGGGGCTAGCCGGTGAGGGAGACAGTTAGGGCTGCTGACTCCATGTTGGGAAATCTCTGGAGGTTTGGGGCGGGCAACTCAGGAGGGTATAGTGCCATGTAGTCCACCCTCCAAAACAGATATTTTCTCCTCCAGGGGAACTAATCTGTATAGTCTGGAAATGAGCTATAATTTCCGGGGATACCCAGGTCCCACCTGGAGGTTGGCATCCCTAGAAAGAAGAAACCGCAGCATGGCACAATCCCATAGATTGCCCCCTCCAAAGCAGCCATTTTCTCCAGGATAATTGATCTCTGTAGCCTGGGGGTCAGTTGTAATTCAGGGAGTAGTGTTGCCAAGTGGCCCCGGGAGGCACTGGCAGGAAAGAGGTGCCAGATCTGCAGTAGATCAACTAGATTTGAATCCAGTAACGCCTTATAGACAAATAAGATTTTCAGGGTATACAACAATGAACCAATAGTATTAACTCTAATTATCTAGGTGCTAAAACGTGGCTGAAATGGCAGAAGGAAATCGAGCTGCTTGCTGATGTGGCTTATTTCACCTTGACAACACTTTCAGGTAATCTTGTCCGGGGCCAATGCCAGTAATTGAAACCTCTGGTAAATCTTACCAAGTTTGTTGAAGAGTCATCTCTATAGGCATTCCATCTACACTTTCTTTCAGGTTACCAAACCCTTGGCGAAGAATATGTCAACATTATTCAAGTAGACCCCTCTGGGAAAAGAATTCCTTCTTTATTTCGACGGGCTGTCCTGATCTCTCTGCACACTGTCTTGCCATACTTGTTAGACAAGGGTTTAGTCCACCTGGAACATGAACTTCAGACAGAACCCGAGGGGGCACAGACTCCGCAAAGACCCTCCTTCTCTGGACAGCGAAGCAGGACTTTTGTGCGGAGCTGGCTACGGAACCAGCTTGGTGGGTTGACGGAGCAGCAGAGGAAACTCCTTTCCCAGGTGGTCTACGTCCTCAGGCACAGCATCCCTCTTCTCCGGCGGCTGCACCTGGCTGTCTTCTATTTGAATGGCCTCTTCTACCACCTGTCTAAAAGGGTAGCGGGGATCACTTATGTAAGTATCTGCCACTTGCAGCAACAGTGGCGTAGGAGGTTAACAGCTTGTGTATCTAATCTGGAGGAACCGGGTTTGATTCCCAGCTCTACTGCCTGAGCTGTGGAGGCTTATCTGGGGAATACAGATTAGCCTGTACACTCCCACACATGCCAGCTGGGTAACCTTGGGCTAGTCACAGCTTCTTGGAGCTCTCTCAGCCCCACCTACCTCACAGGGTGTTTATTGTGAGGGGGGAAGGGCAAGGAGATTGTAAGCCCCTTTTGAGTCTCCTACAGGAGAGAAAGGGGGGATATAAATCCAAACTCTTCTTCTTCTACTTACACTTAGGTATTCTGCTCTATTCCGTATGCTCTGTATCCTATTACCTGGTCCCCTTGAGTGGAGACGCTGAGGATTGAACCTGGGGCACTCTGCATGTCATGAAGATGTTCTACCACTGAGCTATGGCCCTCCCATAGTGTGCGAGGTGCCTCTTGATTAATTCACTTGAAGTGGATTTACACCGGGTGTTGTTTGGGCTTTCCTCCCCTCCTCTTCCCCCTAGCTGCGCTTCGCAGGACTGGCAGGAGACGACCAGAACATTAGATCGAGTTACAGGCTCCTTGGCATCATTTCTCTTCTGCATCTGGCACTGACAGTTGGTACCCAAGCCTACAGCTTCCAACAGAGGCAGAGAGTGAGACAAGAATGGAAACTACACCGTAACCCTTCCTATCCGAAGTACGTTGTTTGTGGCATCTTGAGAAATGGGAAATGGCACCTTTTTAGCCAGACCTTGAAAGGCAACAGCCTGGGCCCTCTTGGCACACAAGAGGGCAACAAACCTGTTGGCAGTAATGCCCTGACCTGGTTGTCCCAGGCTACCCCAGTCTCGTCAGAACTGGGAAGCTAAGCAGGGTTAGCCTTAGATAGTACTTGGATGGGGGACCGCCCAGGAAGTCCAGGGTTGCTACCTAGAGGCAGGCAATAGCAAACCATCCCTGTTCATCTCTTGCTTTGAAAACTCTGCAGGATTGTCGGAAGTCATCTGTGACGTCAGGGGGATTAAACCAAGAACCGACTGTGATTGTGCCTGAGATAACAAATGTGGGCCAAGTTAACAAAAATAGTTCACTTTGATTATATTGTGACTTTTTATGCAATGAGCTGCCATTACATAAAAGAGATATTGGTGCTCTTGTGTTCTGATAAGACGCCGGACAGTGCAAGTGGCATGTTTTAATGACCATTTCCTGCATTGATCTCAATGCTGTGATTCGGTATGCAGAATTACACAATTTGTACTCCCGACAAAACCAATCCACCCTGAGTGGTGGATAATCTAACCTAGTCTCGTTTCTCTCAGAATTCAGCCTGAAGAGAAACTTCCGGGCCGCAGTTCCCGCTGCACTCTGTGCTTAGAAGAGAGGCAACATGCCACAGCCACGCCGTGCGGCCACCTCTTCTGCTGGGAATGCATCACAGAGTGGTGTAATACCAAGGTGAGTGAGGGGGATTCCTTGCCAGATGCACCGTGGGGCTCTTCCAGAATGGTGTAGTGGTTTAGAGCAGGTGCACTCTAATCTGAAGAACCGGGTTTGATTCCCCACTCCACTTGAGCTGTGGAGGCTTATCTGGGGAACCAGATTAGCTTGTGCACACCAACACATGCCAGCTGGGTGACCTTGGGCTAGTCACAGTTCTTTGGAGCTCTCTCCGCTCCACCCACCTCACAGGATGTTTGTTGTGGGCGGGGGGGAGGGAAAGGAGATTGTTAGCCCCTTTGAGTCTCCTTATAGAAGAGAAAGAGGGGACATAAATCCAAACTCTTCTTCTTCTCTGGCATTCTTCAAGCAGCGGCTGACAGACACTTGGGAAGCTTTAGGCAGATCCTGTATTGAGCAAGGAGGTTGGAATGAGAGACTTGATCTAGAGGTTGGTCAGGGTAATGCTGTGATGCTCTTCCATAATTGAATCAAGCAACAGCTTAAGAAGCACCTCTAGAAAAAGGATTTATAACTCACCCAGAATAAAAGGACTTGATCTTCATATAGCTGTAAATCAGGAGAAAAAGTATCTTTCCAAAAACTGACTGAATAAAAAAAGTGGGAGCTATGAGGACACCTAGTGGGGAAACCCTGGAGGTACAATGGCTGATTCAAAGCAGAAAAAGATGTATCACAAATGGAAAATAAGATTGATAAAGTTGATAAATGCATGGAAGACACAGTAGAATTGAAGAAGGAGATTAAGGGCCTGGCTGGGGATCGGCAAAAAGTCTCAGATGACTCTAAAACCATAGAAGCGAAATAAAGTAAACCAGAAGGAAGTACAACACCAAGCTGAAAAATTAGTTGGTCTGGCGTTAAGACAGAAGGAATTTGCTATGAGAATTCATGCCCTGCCAGAATGAGGTTTGTTTCCCCACTCCTACATTCCTGCTGGGTGACCCTGAGCTAGTCACTGTTCTCTCAGATCTCTCTCAGCCCCACCAACCTCACAAGGCTTCTGTTGTGGGGAGAGGAAGGGAAATGGAGTTTGTAAGCCGCCTTGAGACTCCTTACAGGACAGAAAGGCAGGGTATAAATCAAACTCCTCCTTCTCCTCGTATGCCTTCAGTGAAGATCTAGTGCTGTGGTGGCAGCTATTGCCAAAACATCGTTTAAAAAACTCTGCACACCTAGTCAGAAGCCCCTCCCACTTTCTGAAAACTCTTGATTGGCCCCCACAGCCACTGCATTGGAGACCCCAGCCTACTCTGACTGGCATGCCTCCCCGAGCCTGCCAGCAAAAATGCCCGTCTTGTCAGTGCAAAATGCAATTTTGGATCCATCTTGTCTAGTTGTACTCTTTTGCTGCCAATAATTTGACAGTCTGTTGAGGAACCACCAGCCAAGAGGCAAGATGTAACTTGCAACTTTAACAGTAGTATCAGCGAGCCCAGAGGAGGGTTTCTGAGTCTTCTGAGCAAACATAGATATTTCCCTTGGCAGGTATGTTTTATTTAACTCTGCGTTATAGATGCCTCGGAGGTGCATTCTGTACTACTGGAATGAATCATGCTTATAAAAGAGTTTCTAATGGAAACAAAACGAAAATTCAGGCTCATTTTCAGAAGTTGTTGTGCTGCCTTTTAATACTGGGGGGAGAAGGAGATTTGGCCATCTACTGACAGACATGGAGGCAGAATTGAGGACCACAGGAGTGGGAAAGAGATGCTCTGACATTGGCTGCTTTTTGGTTTTTCGGGTTGTGGCCGTGGTCTGGTAGTTTTTGCTCCCAATATTTCGCCAGCATCTACGGTTGGCATCTCCAGAGGCATGTCACAGTAAGGTATGTTTCTCTCCATTCCGCTCCACACTGCACCATGGAGAGAAACATAGCTTACTGCGATGTGCCTCCGAAGATGCCAGCTATAAATGCAGGCACAACGTCAGGAGCAAAAACTACTGGACCATGGCCACAGCCCGGAAAACCTGCAACAGCCAGTTGATTCTGGACGTGGAGAAACTCTCTTCTGGGCTTATTTGACAATGCACAGCTTTGAGATTCTGCCCCTCTATCAGTTGGAACACTGCTTAGCTCTGGCGTGGACTTTTTATCTTTATACAAATAGAAGAGGTAGCAAAATGCTGCCATACCAGGCACGAAGTCATCACACCTGGCTATTCATGGAGAAAAAAATTATCTCCTGTAAAACTTAATATTGAGGGAAAATAGCTCCAGCTCTACAAAACACTAGTTCTGTAGGCCGTACGTTTCTCCCATGGGGAACATACAGAGGGGACCCAACCTATGCCTACTGTTATGCTAAAATGTAAATCTGTGAAATCATCACAGCCGCTGGCGGACAATATTTGAACTGTTTGCATCTCATGTTCATTTTACTTCTTCCATAGGCGGAGTGCCCGCTCTGCAGAGAGAAATTCCAGCCACAAAAGCTGATCTATCTGCGTCACTATTGATAACAGCCAGTCGGCTATCAGATTGTGAAGCATCAGGAGCTGACAAAAATACTACACTTTGTTTTCTCTTTTGATCAAGTGCAAGACTTTATTTTTTTAAGTATTAAATTGTGAAAACTAAGCTGCCAAACACTCAAGTTTCATCTGTCAAATTACAAATAAAGTCCATTTGTAGGGAGGGGGCTGCTTGCCTTTGCCGGCATTTTCTAACTATACCAGTATTTTTTAATCTTCTGGTGCCTTTGATGCAGCTTGAGATAATGTGACTCTTTGCTATTCATAACAATGTGTTAGCACCTTTTTAATCAGACTTCAGTTTCCCGCTCAAGTACCTCTCTTAACAGGCATGCAAACTATATAGCTATAGCCCTGGGGGAGGATTTTGAAAAAGCTATTATAGAGCTTTGACTTGGCGTAAGTCCCTTCAGCATGAGTTGTTTTAATGCTGCAAATGCTTTAATATTTCAGAAATTTGGATAATATTTATAAAGAAAGGAACATAGTTTTAATTCAGACAGCTATGGGAAGGATGGCAACAGACAGATTGCGTAAGGAAAGCGAGCAGACTTTCACTATCTTTTTCTGCATTGTCCGGTCAGTCCTCAAGTACCCCGAAGTGATTTCTGGATAAAGCGTAAAGCCCAGGAAAGTCAAACGGAAGCAGGTCACATCAGCCTGTCTACTTGCGAGCTACGTAAAACCTCTTGCCTTTTAAAATCTCTTTCCCTGTTCATGTCACAAACTGAAGTCCCTGCTGTGAACGTTCTCACGCCCTCCACAAATGTGCTTTGCAGCTAAGTTTGTAACAGAAGAAAATACACTTAAGGTCTTGATTGTAGACACTGCAGGTAATTAAACTCCACTGGCCTTGAACTGAAGGATGGGATGGTTAATCGGGAGGTACTTCCTTACTCTGGTCTGCTGTACACCATTTTAAGTTTTTCGTTTTAGGAAAAAAAAAAAACAGTTTCCATAACACTTGGTGAACTCACCAGACAAAAATACCCTTTAATTTTGCAATAATGCTGAAAAAGGGGTGGAGGGGGAGATCTAACTTGTATGGCACTGGGCATTTCAGGTTCATCACCTCTCTGCCAAATACAGAGAAACATTTTAAAGATACCTGTAGCAGGCAGCTACCATCACGTTCAGTATTTACCTTCATACAGTAGTGCAAAGGATTTTAACAAATATAGCTCAAATACATTATTCCACAAGATTTGAGAAAAGGGGGAGAGATAATATTAACACTTAGCTCCTTTCAGTTGTTTTCTATAAAGCCTCCTGGACCGAAAGAAGGGACAGTCTTTTTACTAAAGTTTGGAATTTAAAAAAATCACTTGATGAAATTTGCCGATAACTATATCACATCCCCAAAAAAAGTTTTACATGCAGGTCATTTATTTCTTTTCCATAGAAAATTAAATGCTGTGTTAAAACCCACAAAATCTCGTCTGCCACGGCCAAGGGTAGCTACATGAAGCAAACTTAAGTTAATAAAAAAAATCTTTTTTAAGTATCAAAGAAATGTCAAAATACTTCACCTATTATATATATGTATTTAAATTCCAGGCCTTCCGGGAGAAAAAATGATAGTTTAGAAGAGATATTCTGGAAAAAAGTCAAAATCTCTCCAAGATGCAATGAGGGAAGAGGGGAAGTGGCATTAAAATCCAGAGCAGCTCTGTTTATCGTAAAAGGTATGCCCACTCGTCCATGGGGGGGGGGGGGATTTGCATCCTTTCCATCCAAGTCACATGAGAGAGGTGCAAACAAACATGGGATACAACGGCAGGGCCTGTTAAAATTTCTGAATAAGAGAATTACATAGGATGCCTCTCAACAAACCTTGCAGCGGGCCCTGAGATAATTTAAATCTCCATCTCTGATTGCTCTGCCTCCCCAATACATGCACAAACGTATCACAATTGCAATTTGTACAGGCAGCTCCCTGATTGGCGAACAGCCATCCGAATCCTGCCACTTACCCCGTGATGTCGCAGCCGGCCTGCAGAATGTTTGCGCAAGTACAATGATACAAGATACTTGGTGTCTTCAAAAAGTAGCAAAAAACAGCGCTTGCGCATGTGGAATATCACTCTGTCACCTGAAAATTTCGCCCCCCCCCCCGCAGCTCAAGTTGTGGATGTCTGCTGCAAGGCTTCGATTGAAAAGGGGAGGGGCAGCCTAACCCCTGACAAATCACAAGGACGCAGCTTCCCGGCTGCTTCCCTCTTGCTGGACTTTAGATGAAGGAAAAAAAGGCATTGTTACAAAATGGCTCAAAACCGGTCTTTTAATTATAATGCAGGGAGTTGGTCAGCAGGCGGTTTGATTTCTAGCTAGCGAAGGTCTTCCCCATTTCTTCCTTCCCTTTATATTTCCTCTTGCCGTGCGTGAACGGTATATATCGGTATTTTATCATATGCTGCAACAGAAGAAGAAACAGAAACGTTTAGGGTTCACCCACAATGTACGTGCGTGTCCCGGGCCCTCCACCCCACCAAACACATTCATTTATTAACCAAATTCCCAGAGCTTTCTGAGTTCTTTTTGGGGAATGAAGGGGTGTGTTTTCAGCCTCTATGATTGGCAGCCATTCTGCCATGACATTCTCATCATCCCGCGGAAGAGAATATGGCCCAGTAGGAGGTGACATACTTGGAATGGCTGGTACTGTGCAGATCTTGCTTACCTTGATTTGCCTCTTCATGGTAATGCAGAACAGCATGATGAAGTACATCACGAGAATTGGCCAAAAAACTGGAACGTTGAAAGCCTCAAAGAATGTACATGTCATTGCGACAAGGATGCCTTTAGTAGCGGAATGCCTGCAAAGGGAAGGTGCCAGGTTAAATGATGTGTGCTGTTTTATTTTAATAGTGCTGCCAGTGTGATTTAGTTGTTTAGAGCAGTGGGCTATAATTGTGGAAAACTAGGTTCAATTCCTTTCTCCTCCACGTGAAGCCTGCTGGGTGGCCTTGGGTCAGTCCGTTTTCTCCTCTCAGCACCCATGGAGGCAGGCAACACAAAACTGCCTTTGAATGTCTCGTTTTGAAATGGCAACAGGGTTTCAGCTGTGCCACACACAGAGAGAGCTTTAAATATGAGTAATCCTGCCTAGATATTTTTCTTCATCAACCAAGACTTCTTTCGTTGAAGGAGAACCACAGAATTTGCTGTAGCCCACGGCAAGTCTCTGAAAAGGGCTGGCTACAAGAAGATCCAAACAAAAAACTCACCAGAATTTGAACTCTGGCAGCCTTCGAATGAAGGGCCGGAACTCCTCGTTTTGCTTCGTGGGTAAGGAAGGACCATCGTCTAAGAAGAACAGGAAATGCACAGTTTTAAAAGAAACCCTTCAGGGATCGTTTAGCTACCCCTGTGACTTTCAGAGTGGCGATAAAACTGATAGTGGTCACTGAATGGCCCCTATATTGGACACAAGGAAACCCAAAATCAATATAAGCTGATTAAAAGCGTGGTTGCTATGTGGAAGGCCATCTAGAACACACGTCTTCAAAAAGTCTGCAGTATAAATGCAATGCAGGGTATATAAGTACACCACTAATAAATAATCAAGAAGCTGTTGGTGCTCCGCTATTAAATTCAAGTAAAAGCCCAAACTTAACACTCTTGGTACCAACTGATTTCAATGCAGTTGGAACATGAGTAACCGTGCTCAGGGTCAGGGGCAGCCCCAGGATCTAGTGAACTGCAAGCACGTGATGTCGCAGTCACATAACAGGAAGTGGGACAGCAGTGAGGTCATAACGGAGTCCAGGGCAGCGGAAGAAGGAAGCCGAAGGCGGGAAGTAAAAGTCGGGCACCCACTGTCAAGGGCCAGAATCACAGAGGAAATGTGCTCCATCTGTGATTGACTTTACCTGGCTGTCCTGCTGTTGTGTGCATGCGTGCAAGGAGGAGAACTTGCACCCTACACTTGCATACTAGCAGTAACTAGTCCCCTTCTCAAAAAAACCCAAGAACAAACGGAGATTGTATTGGGATTCACAGTGCAGAGGGCAGGGTGCCAGAACCCAAAGGCTGAAAACTAACGGCCTCCTCAGTCACTTCGATGATACCTTTTCCACTTCTGTGTCTGAGAAGCTGATTTGATGCTGCCAATAATGAGCAATGCAGCAGAAGCAACCTTTCCATCCTGCCCAGGCCAATCTACAGCTGCCCATCACTGAGGCCATTATGGGGAGGAAAAGCAGAAGGCAGGGGGGCACCCTTTCTTCCATCAGATCTCACCAAGAACCCCAACCCCCAAACTGAATTCCACAGCCAGCATCTGGACTGGCTCTTCAATGTCGTTAGCCTCTCGGAGAGACCTCTGTTGGCTGAAAAGGGAGAGCCCGATTACAAGAAATTTTTAAAAAAAATTCCAGCAAAGCTGCTCTTGCTCTCCGTACCTGAGTCCTCCATTAGAGAGGGATCTACCTTTGGCGACAAAAAAGCTATGAAAAGGTTTAGGTGGTAGATTCCCAAGGCGTATGTCACGATGTACCAACCCTGGGAAGGAGAGAGAGAGGAGGGGAACAAAATTACAGAATGTCCAAAAGGCACATAGCATGAACCCCAGAAACACAAAATGTACACATCCGTTTGAGGGCACAAATCTGGCTGGAGAAGGGGTTATCTGAAACAGGAGGAATGTTCCGAGCCATTGAGGAATGCAAGGGAAGCCCAGAATACCAAAGGTAAACTGGGGACAAGGAACACCAAATGCTAAGAGAGTGTGTATGTTTTTAAGCTATACATTATAGCAAGGAACAAAAAGTCTCTGAACAACCAGCCATCCAGAAAGAGACAGAACTGAAAAGCCTTAGTCAGGCTGCCTCGAAAAATTATTCCAGGATAAAGAAGTTCTATAGTGATAAGCAACAACAACAACAACAGGACCTTTAGTAGGCATAAACACCAGAAAACCATAACAGGAGACACAAACAATCAAGTCAAAATAGGCTAAGCATCTCTTACAATCAGGACCTTCAATAAAAACTGGGCTCTCTTCCCTAGCACCATAGGATCGTTACTATTCAATAGTTTTACAATACTCACTTTAAGAGAGCAGTTACGTATAGACCAGTGATTCCCAACCAGGGTTCCGTGGTACCCTGGGGTACCATGAGCACGTCCCAGGGGTACCCTGACAATGCTACCGCCTCCTCTCCCCCCCCCCCGCCGGAATCAAATGGATTTTGAAGGGGGGGGGCGTTTGGAGTACGGGAGATTATCAGGCTCATGTGTATTCCTGGATCTAAGGTTGCCAACCTCCAGGTGGGGCCTAGACATCATTTAGAATTACAACTGATTTCCTTTAAACAACTTTGAAAAACAGCATTGTTTTATTTACCTAAATTCGGTGTGGATGGGGAGGGGGGGATAGATTTAAAGGGAGCTCTCCCTTTAAATCCCCCCAAATCCATGCCTAATTTAGGCAAACAAACAACGCGGCTGCCAGTGCTGCTTTCCCTCCCCTCCCCCTGCTTGCCACTCCCCCCACCTACAGGCCAAAAAAAGGGGAAAAAAACCTTTAAAAATGCAAAAAAAAATCAAATGAATCTCAAGGGTACCCTGAGATACGAAGAGTGAGGTCAAGGGTACCGCGACGTCGAAAAGGTTGGGAAACACTGGTATAGACTCTAATAATAAAGGCTCCCTAAAAGTCTTGTCTTTTGGGCAGCAGAACAATGTATGTCACTCTATTAGTGACAAGCCAACAGCTGGATTCCTCTTTTTGTGTATTTCCTGCTAGATCCTAGAGGGGAAAGGGGGCAGGGTAAAGAAATGAACTCAGGGGTTCAACAGGGGTTTTGAGAAAGGTGGTGTTTCTGAAGCATGCGGGGCTTTCAAAGTCCCAGATCCTTTTTAAAAAATTTAGATACACGGCCCTTGTACAACTTCATCAAAGCCTTATTATTTCCACTTTCCAGAGGGACGGGAAGGGGGCCTTCTTTTGCTAGGGCTTATTTTAAAATGTTTATGCCCCAACCTTCCCTGTGGCTCAAGGCAGTTTGCAATCGTAATTAAACATCACGATTAAACATAATTTTAAAACCAATCAACTAGAACTCCAAACGCCCCTTCCATTAGAACTAGGCCCTAATCCCATAACTGTCAAGAGGCTTTGTAGAGAAACATGAAGGTATTATTCCCAAATTTGTTAAAGAGACCTTTAACTACCACTTACTCCTAAGAAATGACTCACTGAAGTGCTTTTCAAGATGACTCTTTCTGCCTGACACAAACTAAAAGCAGGTTTCAAATCGGGCTTGTTACACTCAATTCTTTATCACGGCAAGCCATTGTTTAAAAAATTAGCAGTCTCTTGATTCAATTCATCCTTTCATTTTTCGTTAACGGTTCCAATTAATTCTGTGACCTTTTTATCTATGCAGACAATTATCCCCAACGCAGCCCACACAGGATTTTGTATTTTTAAGGCGAGTAAGCCAATGAAAACAAGTTACCATCAAGAAAAAAAATTCTTGAAAAAGGTGAACCATTATCACTGCAGGCATCAACACAGTGACTCCACAACCCTCCGCAGGTTTAGAGATCAACGTGAAGGTCTCTTACCTGTAGTAGATAAACTCTAATCATGTAGATAAAACTTAAACCCAACGTTGTAACCCATCGTACTGCAGTGTACGGAGTAGATTTGTCTAACCAGGACTGGTATATCTGGAAAAAACGTACGTGATAGATATTCATCACACAGCTGGTGGAAAGGAAATTTCAACGGTTGCATGACCTTGAAAGGTACTGGTGCTGCATCGGCAGCTTGCTAAAAACAAATGCAATTTTGCACAAGCTTGGCTCAGGCACAAACTGTGCTTTATTACTACACTGACAAATCCCACCGGAAATCTCAGACTCATGCATTCCGTCAGCCCCAACGAAGTCGATGTTCAGATATTTCTAGATTTGTAGCATGTCACAGTTTGGCAGTTCACCCCAAAACGGCAAATTATAAACAGCAATTCCAAACCAGGATTAAATCACTATTTGGAAGAGTGATTTTTAGGGGAAGTGCAACGTCTCTTATTGCAGGCCACATGCAAGGGGAGGAAGGAGTACGGGAGATTATCAGGCTCATGTGTATTCCTGGATCTAAGGTTGCCAACCTCCAGGTGGGGCCTAGACATCATTTAGAATTACAACTGAGCTCCAGATTATTGAGGTTCGTTCCCCTGGAGAAAATGGCTACTGCGGAGGTCAAACTCTATGGTATTATGCCCTTCTGATTCTGCAATGGAAAGCCCTTTCATTTGAATGATGACAGCCAATAGGATCTACCTTACAATGGCCCCACCCCCTTTCTGAACAGTTCAGCAGGCGCCAAAGGTCGTACAGGCAAGCACCGTGGCTCCCATGGGCACCATGCTGGGGAACGCTGGCTTCAAAAAAGACCTTCCAAAAAGATTTTAACTGATAGGCAGGTTCCAGCAGGGCCAAGTTTTCCCCAATGTCAGACCAACGTCATTGCACGTTAAAGCCAACTCTTTGTTTTGCGCCCAGAAAGAAGCTGGAACCAAGTGCATATGATTTCATACTGAGGAAGTAAACTCCTATAGTTAGTCCCAGTCAACAATTCTCCCAATGATTTCTGGACCAATTTTACACATCACATACACATCCGGTGTCAGACTAACCTGTCCAAGTCTTGTGAAAAATCTAAAGACCACTGAAGGTTTGCCATGAATGGACTCGCCGGTGCTGTCCCCTTCCGACATGGTTGCTGTAGAAGGAGAAAAGGAGAAGAGAAACAAAACAAGGCTTTCAGAAAGCCACGCTCACACTGATCTTCGCAGGCAAGGCAAAAGCGCTGCCAAATGAAGCAAGCCGTCTGGAACCGCTTTATCTTTACGGCATCAGGACCTAGGGAAGGACTACACGGCAGAACACTGGCAGACCCCGCCACTGTGATCTTTAAAAAGAAAGAGTAGATGCATCAAGAAGATGTGCATGTTCTAAGCATGTGGAAGCTTCTTCCACCCAGATCTATGAGGGGATTCTGCGGGAAATGAAGACAAAAGGGTGACTCCATCAAGGTCAGAAGCAAATAACGGATACACTAATGAGGTCTTTTAGCCCACTGTCCTCCAAAGGCTTAGAAGGGCACACAGAGCTCTCCCCTTCTCATTTTATTCTCGCAGCACTTCTGCAGTGAAGGCTTGGTTGAGCATGGGCGACGAGTCCAAGGAGAGGAAGGGAAAGGAGTTTGTCAGTTGCCTTGAGTCTCCTTACAGGACAGAAAGGCAAGGAATAAATCCAAACTCTTCTCTTCCTTTCTACCCCCTTCATATCTCCTCCCCACCAAAAAATGAAAAACACCCTCACTAGTTTGATGAAGAAGACGAAGAAGAAGAAGAAGAAGGAGGAGGAGGAGGAGGAGGAGGAGGAGTAGTTTGGATTTATATCCCCCCTTTATCTCCTGCAGGAGACTCAAAGGGGCTTACAATCTCCTTGCCCTTCCCCCCTCACAACAAACACCCTGTGAGGTAGGTGGGGCTGAGAGAGCTCAGAAGAGCTGTGACTAGCCCAAGGTCACCCAGCTGGCGTGTGTGGGAGTGTACAGGCTAATCTGAATTCCCCAGATAAGCCTCCACAACTCAGGTGGCAGAGCTGGGAATCAAACCTGGTTCCTCCAGATTAGATACACAAGCTCTTAACCTCCTACGCCACAGCTGCTCTGAGTGTAAAGCTAACCACTTCTTCCCAAGCGGTTTGCTTTTTAAAAATAACTGCTGCTGCCCAAGTTACTTTTTTCCAGTTTGGGACGAGACAGGGGGGCTGACCAGCTAAGGAAAGGGTAAGCTGTGACATGCCTCCAGCCTCTTACCAAGGGGGCGGGGTATGCAACTGACATTCAAATAGAAGAAGAAGAGTTTGGATTTATATCCTGCCTTCCTCTCCTGTAAGGAGAAGACTCAAAGGGGCTTACAAACTCCTTTCCCTTCCTTTCCCCACAACAGACACCTGGTGAGGCTGAGAGAATTCTGAGAGAGCTGTGACTGGTCAAAGGTCACCAACAGGCTTCATTTGGAGAAGTGAAGGGAAACAAACCCAGTTCTCCAGATTAGAGTCCACCTGCTCTTAACCACTACACCATGCGGGCTGTACATACCAAATGTGTGCTCAACCCATAGAGATGTAGGCTGTGAATCTTTGGCTGGAACGGGTGAGAAAAGCTGCACCTATGAAATTTCTTTACATTGGGCTATGTACGATGTGTGACACAGGAGCAGAACCAGAGCCAATAAAAGAGAGTCACTTCGGAAAGGAAAGAAAGTTGAAGCACCACAACACAGACCAGGCCAGCATAAGCCTCTTGAACAGTTTGGAAGACCGCACAAAAACCATCCACTATGAAGTTACCTATTCACACAACTTCCTTTCCGCCTCTGGCTCTGATACGGAACACATACAGCGGCTGTGCCATCTATGCTGCCAGCGTTTGCTTTTCATCGGGACGGGGAGAGGCCTTAGCCCCTCTCCAGAGGTAGAACTCAGAACTCCCAACCTAGCCCTTCAAATGCAGCAGTTTTATGAAACAGTGCACGAAAGCGCCAAAGACTGCAGGTTATTTCGCTTTCAAAGAAGAGAGGGGGGCTTTTCACTTCCTCCTCGACTGGGCAGCAGCTGCCCTGCCACATCACCAAGAACAATACCTGACCTGGCTTCCTTGTTCGTCATCCCCGGGGTGGAGCTTTGCAAGAGAAAGTAATACTATCCCCTACAGAAAAGAAGCCGTGCAGAGGAACGAGGGAAAGACAGACGTAAGGACTGCCGAAGTGGAAAGAACTGCCAGAAAGCCAAGGGAGACGAGACAGATCAGAAAGCTTCTCTTAAGAAAAAAGAGAGTCTTATGATGAGCGAGGAAATCTTTTTTTAAATCTATGAATGGAGAGATTCACAAATGCTTCTCTTGCAGCTTCTGAGATGCTCGAGTGCTATGTCCAAAAATCCACGCTCTCTCTTGTAAAACGCCAGTAAGTTCAAGGAACTAGCTGTATGGTACGATTCTTGTTCAATTGCTCCATTGGACAGCAAGATCAATTTGCGTCCCAGGAGTAAGCCAGTGAGAGGAAGTCATTAATTCACAGTCTCCGGGGGCCAAAGATGTGCAGCAATAGGAAAAGTGCTCCACAGAGGCGCAAGACACGCCCTCTGGCACCACAGCGCAAAGTCCATCTGAGCCTGCATTTTGTTCCCAAGAACAGCCACTTGAGGTAGCTCTGGGGCAATCCAAAGCAGAGTATGCTGATCCTGTGAGACAGACTGTCTCTGCACAGGAGGTTCTGTCCATTTATCACAGCCTAGCAGCCACTGACGGATCCATTCTTGACAGTCCCACGCTGTCACTCGCTTAGACTTCAGCAGCCTAACATTTGGGCAAGCAGGCCAGCCTCGAGTGTGCTAAAAATTGGTTCCAACTGATCACGACAAGATAAATATGCTGAAGCTTACGTACTCTCTTTCTCAAGGAGATATCATAGCTCAGCAAACCAGCAGACACTTCGTATGCAATCAGCAACAAATTCGGTCCCCGGTGATTTAAAGGATCTTTGGGAACGGGGCAGGAAGGTTTTGAAAAGCATCTGCTGCCAAGCAGGGTGGGAGATACTGGCCTGGCCAGACCAATAGTCCAGCACAGTATAAGACAGTTTTGTATCTACAGAAGGAAAACTCACCAGGCCTTATATGAAGCATTGATTTTTGGCTCCCCTAAGAAATCTAGAATCCCAAACGAAACAGAAAACAAATCTGGCTTACAGGAGTGGGTTTTTCCTCGGGTTGCACAGCAGGTTGCTGCGCGCATAATAAAGTGCCGCCAAGCTGCATTATGGTGACCCACAGAGTCTTTAAGGCAAGAGGCGTTCAGAGGTCACCTGCCATTGTCTGCCTCTGTGTTGCAACCCTGGACTTCCTTGGCAGTGTCCTATCCAAATACCAATCTGGGCCAACCCTGCTTAGCTTCCAAGATCTGACAAGACCAGGCTAGCCTGGGCCATCCAGGTCAGGGGAATGGCAGGTAGGGAATACTATGAACTTACTCGGAAGGGCAGTCTCTTCCTATAAACATTTCTTCTCTGTTCTGAACCCTGTCAAGTGTTGAAAACCTTAAAAATCTAAAGCACAGGAAAGGCAACAGGGATGAAAACATCAGAGGAAGTGCTGCTTTCTAAGGAGAGAGTCTAAAACCACACACAAGCATCTTGAACGTGCCTCTGCTTCAGTCCTATAACATCAACTGTGCCATGAAGTTTGAAAATGGGACATCCAGGCTATTTCAAGATCCACGAGTGGATTTCCTCCTAAAACATGGGCATCTAGCAGCCTCGTCAAGCAAACCCAACACATTTTTTTCAGCGTGGGTGGGTGCGTGGGTGGGCGCTCCTACTTTCTGGTGTGCCCAGCTTCTGAAGGCAAGATAGGATCTGAACAGACACTAATATAATTGTGAACATCTTTCCTTAATCACCGGTTGCCAGGAAAACCAGCATGGACAGCTCCACTTACAGGGCAATTCTTGCTCCATTCTTAGCTCCCTTGGTTCTTGCTCACCTGAGTGAAGGCATATCTATGACGTACAGGTGACTTATTTGGTCCTGCTCTCTTCCCTTCCGCACAGTCCCTTATGACTGAAGCAAGCCTGCTTTGTTTCTGGACAGGCACCTTGTGGTAAAGCAGCCACGCAAGCACCTTTCCACGGGCACCAGCCCAGATTCTGTACACCTACGTCAAACTACACAGCACGCTAACATGGAATTTCTTTATGGTTGCCTTCAGAGACATTTTGAGCCCAGGCAGTGATTGAGGAGGAGGAGGAGGAGACATAAATTTATATCCCTCCTTTGTCTCCTGTAAGGAGACTCAAAGGGGCTTACAAACTCCTTTCCCTTCCCCCCTCACAACACCCTGTGAGGTAGGTGGGGCTGAGAGAGCTCTGAAGAACTGTGACTAGCCCAAGGTCACCCAGCTGGTATGTGTTGGAGTGTACAAACTAATCTGGTTCACCAGATAAGCTCCCACAGCTCAAGTGGCAGTTGTCCAGATTCGAGTGCACCTGCTCTTAACCACTACACCACACTGAGCCCAGGCAATGATGGAGTTTGTTGCTCTGATTGTGTATTCCTGCATGGCAGCAGGCTGGACTTGATGGCCCTTGTGGTCTCTTGATTCTATGATGATAAGTTCCAACATATAGGTGATGCAAATGGGTATCTGACGGAGGCAGAAACAACACCAAGCAGCAATCCAGATTCCGCATGCCTACATTACACCACGCAGCACATTAACAAGGAATTTCCTTAGGATTCCCTGCAAAGATATTTTGAGTCCAGGCAACTGCTGAAGTCCCAACATATAGATCATGCAGATGGGTTTTTGAGGGAGGCAGAAACAGTATTCATAGGGTCACATGGCAGGTGGGCAGGGGCTGCCATAATGGCAGCATCTCCCCACACATCTCCCCACTCATGGACTAGGTAGGGAGAGGAAGGGGGGAATGGTTAACCGGAAGCGCGGGAGCACAAGCACTGATGTCTTTGGGCAGACAAGCAGCAGTGGGTTTGCAGTTTCTGATTTAAAAAAGAGATTATTTCAAATAGCACTTGAATCCTTTGGTCTGCACAAATAGGATGGTTCCTTTTCAGAGCAAAATGTCAGGAACGCTTTGTGAGCCAGTGCGGTTAGAATATCAATCCCATGTCATGAAGCCTTTAAGCCTCCATCTCTCTGCATAACATGCCTCACAAAGCTGTTGTGAGAATATGATGAGGGGAGGTGAACCCTGTACGCTAACCTAAAAGGAAAGGGGCCAAAGAGAAATAAAAATGCAACAGAAAGATAAGGAAGGGCCAGAAAGCAATATCAGGTGTGAACTAAGAACCTGCTCACAGAAGCAAACTCTATGAAAGCATGTTGTCCACGCCCTTTATGATGATACCATCAACTAACCTGGCCAAGGACGAAGGAGCAGCTCACAAATGCCAAAGTGAAATGTCAATAGCCCTAATTTCAACTGTCTGAGAGATTAAGCTCTCTGAGATCTTCTTCCTCAAGCCAAGGTGACCTGCTTCCAAGTTACCAGATGTTCAGAAACAGGGACACCTCCACTTAAAGGGGTAACAATGCTCCCCCCAAAGGCCGCAAATCTTTCTAACCAGAAAGAACATTCAGCACAGATATCAGTTCAAAGAACATGCTACTTACACTCCACACACCCAGGATTAAGTAGCACTGTGGCACTCCTCCACTTGAGCAGTAAGGAATATTCTTCCACCCACTTCCCTGGAAAAAGTAATCACTGCCACCACCACACACATGCACATGTCCCAGATCCTTCAAGGGCAGGCACCCGTGTTGTTCATCTGCACCCCAGAACTCTTCCTCCTACTGCATTTTAGGATTAAAGTCTGCCCCCGACAACTGTTGAGATGACATAAGAACCCACCCACAAAACCTACACGCTGCAAACACCGCAAAAATCAAAGCCTTAAACTCATCCTTCAAGAACGGCAGGCAACCCCTGATAATATAAGTGGTGGTGGGGAACTGAACTCCAGCTGTGATATCAAGCAAATTTTATACCACAAGCTCAGTCTTCATTGGTGCCGACAGCCAGTGTGGGGTAGGGGTGAAAGAGGTGGGCTAGGATCTGGGAACTCGGGTTTGAATCCCCTAGGTGCCATGAAAACCTGTGGAATGAGCTTGCACTGGTCAGACACTCTCAGCGTAACTAGCCTCAAGTTGTGAGGATAAAACAGAGAAGAGATGGAGGGGAGAGAAAGACCCTTGCAAGGCTGGGGATGGGGAGGAGGACAGTCAGTTTGGCATTGCAAAGGGAGAAGCAACTGATACCCCCAACCCGCCCACGCTGACATTTAAGAGCGAATCAGGGAAACATAAAATGACCCTCCCCAGGTTGGCTTCTGAAGGGGCAAGTGGCTCTTGCCCAGACTAGCCCTAGGGATGTGGAAAAATAAATAAGTGACCCCCTCCCCCAGCTTTGCAACTAAGGGGCAGAGAAACGGGCTACCGTCCCCTGTGACTGATGCTAAGGGAGAGCAGAAGAAAATAATGCTCAGACTAGCATTAGGGGTGTGTGGAAAAAGAAATAAGTGAGCCCCCCCCCCCCCAGCTTTGCAATTGAGGGGCAGAGAAACAAGGCATCATCCCTTGTGACTGATGCTATGGGGGAGCAAAAGAGAATCACACCTCCCCCATAGCAAATCCCCCCTAGAAAGAGAGGGACTTGAAAGGGGACACCAAGAGAATCACCCCTTCCAGCAGAATAAGAACTAGGGGGGAAGCAGGAGAGAAATAAATCACAGGCTAGCATTTTAGGGGTGGGGTTTTTTGACCAGGCAGTTGGGCCCAAAGGAATAAACTATGACCACCCACCCAAATTGGCTTTTGTAAAGAGGGGTTTGCACAGACTGGCTTCCCCCTACTAACATGTCCTCAGCTTTCTGCAAGGGCACCCCAAAACGTCATAGCGAGGGAGACTGAAATGCAACCCCGCTCCACGGAGGGCGCCCCTCTTCCCATCCCCCAGCCTCTTTTCCCGCTCGCACCCCCCCACCCTAGGCACCCATCTAGGCCTAAGGCCTAGTCCCCGCCCGACCCGACCCCAGAGGGGGGCCCAGTCTGGTTTCCGTGGCAACGGTGAGGCCTAGCAAGGCCTGCGGCGAGACTTACGACTAGGCCGCGCCGGGTCTTCCGCCTTTTCCTCCCTTCCGCGCCCCGCCTCGCCAGGCAGAGCGGCGGCCGACTCCTCCTTCGGCCCGAGATGGCGGCGGCGAGAGGTCGGCGGAGCAGCTTCCGCTACCGGGGCGCGGAGGAGGAGGAGGCGGCGAGGACGTTCGAGGAGGGGATGAGAAGGGGCGGGAGGCCGAGGAAACGCCGCCATCCCCCCCCCCTTTTCATGCCGGCCTTGGGCAGACTTCTCTCGAATGTGACATTTGATGTCATGGGGGGTCCAGACATCCCAGGAGACTGTTTTGTACCTGGGGAGGGAAAGACGAGCGTGCCTGATTCACACGTGCCAGGGTAGCACTGGCCTGCTCTGTTTCCGCCTTGCGATATCACCTTGCAGTCTTGCTATTAACTGGTTTTTAATGTTTATACTTTCGTATTGCTTTTATATTATTGTATTTTTTAAAAAAATATCTATCTATGTAAGCCGCCTCGAGTCCCTTGGGAGATTGGCGGGATAGAAATGTAAAATATAAGTAAATAAAACTCTTCTATGAAGCTTGAGAACAAAATATCCTGGCCTGTTTTCACACTTTTCCCTGCGAGTTTACTTAAAAAAAAAAAAAAAACTAGGGCATGCAGGTAGATTTTTCCCTCTCAGTTGTGCGACTTTTCTCGCTGCAAGGAGTTTTTAATTCAAAATCTGGAATGAACCCTTGGCATGTAAATGTAATTAATAATAATTCGTGCTGGGATCTGCATGAATATTTATTGATACATTACAACGCCTCAGGCCTCTGGGTGATGCTTGAATTGTAATAAAAGGCCAACTGGCAGCTGTGATGTCAAAATTTATACCACAAGCTCAGTCTTCATTGGTGCTGACAGCCACTGTGAGGTCCTGGTGAAAGAGCTGTACTAGGATCTGGGAAACTCAAGTTTGAATCCCCTACCTGCCGTGAAAACTTGTGGAACGAGCTTGCACCTGTCATACACTCTCTGCCTAACCGGCCTTGCAGGGTTGTTGTGAGGATAAAATAGAGGAGAAGAGAATTGTGTCAGCTACTTTGGGTCCCACTGGGGAGAAATCAAGTATAAATAAAATAAATATAAATGTAACGTAATGCACTGAAATAATAATTGGTCGTCCTTCCTTTTTTCAATCCCTTGAATTATACCCCATAGTGATACAATCACAAGTTATCTCTGATGCAGCGCCTCACGACATGCCACCAGTTCCAGCATCCTGCCTTTTTGCAATACGTTTGCAATCTGTTGCCGGCCCTAATTCTAATTCTGGTTTTTAAGTTTTAAGTAAATTGTAATTGTATTTTATTTAGCTTGGATTTGATTGTAATTATTAATAGCTGTTTTAATTGTTTATTAAATCGAGTTTTATGTGTTATGTTTCATTATTGTAAGCCACTCTGAGCCCTTTTGGGGAGGGTGGCATATAAATTGAAATAAATAAATATACAAACCTGTATGGCCATTAGCCAATTATCAGGCTGACCATCTCTGCCTTTCGCACTCATCATTCCAAGGAAAGTACTTGGGGAAGCAGCGCGCAAGCGCAGGGCTAAGAAAGCGGTCCAGAAAGCGAGGAAGCTCCGCCCCTTAACTACCCGGGAACCAATCGACTGCAGGAATCGGTTGCTAAGGAATCGGTTGCTAAGATGCAGCGTCCTGGAAGAAGGGAGGGCGGACATGGCAGACTCCAGTCCGGGTCTTTACCGAGGGGAAATGAAAGAGCAACGCCGGAATGGTGAGAACTCGAGTGAAGGGTGGCATGCTGGACTACTGAAAATGTTTCACTAGAAGGGGATAAAACCATCATACCAAAATAGAACTCCCATGTGCAGAGGCAGTATACCATGAATACAGTTAGGGTTGCCAGTTCTGGGTTGGAAACTTCCTAGAGATTTTGTGGGGAGAGGGCATAGTTTGGGGAGGGGATGGAAGAAGAAGGTTTGGATTTATATCCCACCTTTCTCTCCTGTAAGGAGACTCAAGGTGGCCTACAAGCTCCTTTCCCTTTCTCTCCCCACAACAGACACCTTATGAGGTAGGCAGGGCTGAGAGAGTCCTGAAAGAACTGTGACTAGCCCAAGGTTATCCAGCAGGAATGTAGAAGTACAGAACCACACCTGGTTCACCAGAGAAGCCTCTGCCACTCAGGTGGAGGAGTGGGGAATCAAACCTGGTTCTCCAGATTAGAATCCAAGTGCTCTTAACCACTACACCACACTGGCTCTCCAGAGAAACTGAGTTCTGTCATCTGGAGATCAGACGTAATACTGAAAAATCTCCAGGCCCCACCTGGAGGTTGGCAACCTTAAGTCCCATTATAGTTGCAGGTGGGACTTGCAATTCAAAATACCTTCAGCTGTAAGCCCCCCACCCAAGCCAGTAAATGAGGGAGGGGAGATGAAACTGAGATCTGGGAATTATGGTTGATCTCCAAATTACAATTCCCTGGAGAAAATGGCTGCTTCAGAGAGTGGAATGTATGGCATTATATCACATGGAGGTCCTTCCGGTCCCTTTAGCGCTATCTTTCCAAGGCTCCACCCCCAAATCTCCAGGAATTTCCCAGCTCAGAGTTGGCAACTCTCCTTGTCCTGCATATGTTCAACTCCAAGATTCTCCATCCCCTGGGCAGGAGAAGGTGGGTATGAGTTGCCACTATCAGCTGCCTTATGGGGACTGGGGAGAATAGAAGGGGGTGGCAAGAGAATACATTGCCTCTTAACGTGCTCTTCCCTTAGGGGTACCAACCTCCAGGTAGGGCCTGAAGATCTCCCAGAATTACCACTGGATTGTAGCTGAGAATGCAAGGCTTCCTCAGTAAAAACACTGAGCAAACAGGGCAGAACCAGCCAGAGAAAGCAAAGTTATGGGTCATGGAACCAAATGAGCCAGAGGGGTGGTCAGAGGCCACAGAGTGGTCAAGATTGACCCGTGAGATGACTGGAAATTTTAACAAGGGGAGTTTCAGCTCCAGATGGCTCATGTGAGTGAGCCAAGCCACACTGAAGGCAAAAAACCCTCTCATCCCATTAGTCAGTCCAGGGGTGGGGAAGAGCAAGAATAATTCTTATAGTGTTTGGCCCAAGTACAACTAAAACTCATCCAGCAATTTAGATTCCCCCTCCCACACACCCCAATCATCTTATCATTTTGCCTCTCTTTCAGGTTATGGACGTTATATTTATTCGAATTCTTTTTTCCAGTATGAAGGGGAATGGAAGGAAGGAAAGAAACATGGTAAGAGAAGTGTATTTTGTGAGAGAACTGTGAAAGTCGCAGCCATTTAGTGGTTAGAGTGCTGGCCTCCAGAGACCCAAATTCAAATCTTCATTTAGCTCACCACCTTGACCTAGTCCCCCTTTCTCTCTCACCTTATCCCACCTTACAAGGTTGTCGTAAAGATAATTGGAGAGAACGGCATATTTTGCTTTGAGCTGCTTGGGGCAAGACTAGGCTAAAAATGGGTTAGAAAGGGTTTGGTTGAAGTGAGTGTCCCAGCTGTAAACCGCTGTGCTAGTTCTTTAATGTATAATATGTACAGATGGGGTTTGGAATCAATTTTTAATTCATTGATTTAATTCATTAAAACTAGGACTAGGAGGCTAGGCTTTTTCTTATTTAGGCTAGTTAGTGTTAAACATTGTCACAGAGAGCTCAATAGCACTTTTCTGTTCAGATCAAGAGTCCTGCTGTGCCCGTTAAGTTTCATTTTTCCACACCAGGAAGGTAAATCTCATGGCGAGACATTTGTAGTGTTTACCACTGGATGGCAGAAGAAATCTATAGGAAGATATTGCAGTTAGATGGAGCTCTAGAAGATTTTTCTGTTTGCCAAGAGGCAGGGTGCCAAAACTGAGATTTGTGAAGGAATTGACTGTTGTAGGTCCATTTAAGAAAGCTCTCAAATATTGTCATTAGTCAGAATTCTGCTAACAGACGCCTTCTTGCCACTGGCATTTCATTTAAGTTTCTTTTTGCTTTTGCAGGTCATGGAAAGTTGCTGTTTAAAGATGGAAGTTATTATGAAGGCGAGTTTATGGATGGAGAAATTGTAGGCAATGGATTTCGATACTGGGCCCATACAGGTTAGCATTGTCAATCGCACAGGTAGTGCATGCTGTAGTGTGTTAAGTGATTTGCTGGCGGACACAGCCACTGTCAATGATTGGCTCAGCTGTGTGATTGGCATAGAGGGAATGGACAAATCAAAGGGGTCTCTGACTCTCATTGGCTGAGTAGCCACTTCCTGTAGAGGACTGTTTTGTGATCTACAGATGACTTTTCATCCCACAGATCTTTCTCTGCCCTCAGATCCTAGAGGGACAGAAACAGAACTGGAGGGCACCTCGAGGGTCATCTAGTCAAAGCCCTCTGCACAATGCAGGAAATTCACAACTACCTGTACTCTAACTCTTCCAGAGACCCCTGCTTGCCCAGAGGAATGCAAAAATCCTCCAGGATCATTGGCCAATCAGACCTTGGGGAAAAAAATCCTTTCTGACCCCTAAGTGGTGATTGGCATTGCCAGTAAAGAAGGGCAACGAGAGCCAAGCACTGGTTCGTCCCTCCCTGCCCTCCGTCTCCTGATTTGCCCAAGTTCCCAGAACGTTCCCTGCCAGACTAGACTGAAAAGTGTCCAGCTGTCCTCGGCCAGGGTCAGAGCATTTTCAGCCCCGACCCCGGCCTGAGGAAACACTCTATCAAATGAGACCAGCACCCACTATGGCCTGGTACAGTTCCACTGGGCCTGTAAGACATAGGCCCCTTCCGCACATGCAGAATAATGCACTTTCAATGAACTTTGAAGCTGGATTTTACTGTGCGGAATAGCAAAATCCACTTTCAAACAATTGTGAAAGTGGATTGAATGTGCATTATTCTGCATGTGCGGAAGGGACCAGAGTTATTCCACCAGGCTTAGCAGTGGGGAGGCTGTTTTGATGAAAAGGCGAAGAGGGAGAAGGTGCTAATTGGTCTCACTGTGTTTTTAAAATGGCTAAAATCCTCTCTAAAGTGGTGTCAGAGGCCAAGGGATGGACCCATGGCTGCCATATCATCTAATTTGGCTCTTAGGCCCCTGGCATGTGGAAGCTCTTCCGCCGCATCATATATAAACCAGACTTTACATCTGGCCTGCAGCGCCGGTCGCATTCGCTGTGCCAGATTCCCCCTTTCCGTACCGAAAGATTTTGAATGACTGCGCGCCATCAAAAAGCTGTTAAGTGGACTATGAAATGAAAGTGCTTTTTATCCCTCTTTTAACCATAAAGAACATACTGTGAATCTTTTTTTTAAATGTGGCATTAAGATACCCTGGCTTTAAAGACCTGGAGGAATATGGATTACGATTCCATTAGTTTGTAAGATAAAGACCCAATGAACACTTCCTTTGTTCTTCATTAAGCCGTCCTGGTAATAAAAAGCTGCTTGGTAATTATTCACTTGTAATGTCTCCCTATCTCTGCTGTCCAAGAAAGGAACGGTCAAACTCTTTATTGGCAGGTCAGGGATTATTAAGTTGCATTTGTCAGAGGAATCCCCCCCTCCCCCGGTCCCAGTGTTTTACTTTATTGTATATTTGATTCAAGGGAATACTTATTCGGGCCAGTTTCTCTATGGCGAGCTCAACGGTCATGGAGTCATGCAGTATAAAGACGGCAAGAAATACGAGGGGAACTTCTGCTATGGAATTCAAGAAGGTAAGAACGATGGGTGGGCGGAAGCCACAGGTGAAACCAGGGGTGTATCACCCAGGAGGACATATGGGGTCCAATGTCTCGGGCTGTGGCCATTTAGTTACTCGGGGGAAATCGCCCCCCACGCCCCTCCTCCTTCCCCCCAGGTCCATACACTGACTTCAAGACCTGGTGCAAAAAAATGTTGTTTGGTTGTGATGGGGGAGGACGGCCACCCATATGGGGTGGGGTAGGCGGCAGAAAACTCAGGTTTTGCACCAGGCTACATATCCCCTAGATCCGCCTCTGGGTGAAACTGCTATCTAAAGGGGGCAGATTTTTGACATCAGGAGAACAGATCTCTTCCACAGAGAACATTTTGCAGGGGATAGATGACCATCTTGACAGCAATACTAATTCTGTGACTTGATCATATTGTTACTCACTATGAATTTAGGTAGGTCGTGAGAGCGAGGGCAGGGAGAGATGAGTCAGTGCTCGGTTGTTGTGGCCCTTTGGTATATACCCAAGGTAATGGTGATTGCTGCTTAGAAGGAGGAGGAGGAAGAGGAGTTTGGATTTATAGCCCACCTTTCTCTCCTGTAAGGAGACTCAAGGTGGCTTACAAGCTCCTTTCCCTTCCTCTCCCCACAACAGACACCTTGTGAGGTCGGTGGGGCTGGGAGAGTTTGGAAGAACTGTGACTAGCCCAAGGTCACCCAGCTGGCATGTGTTGGAGTGCATAAGCTAATCTGGTTCCCCAGATAAGCCCCCACAGCTCAAGTGGCAGAGCAGGAAATCAAACCTGGTTCTCCAGATTAGGATCCACCTGCTCTTAACCGCTGCACCATGCTGGTAAGCAAGGAATTTTTCTCCAAGCCAGACTGGCCTAGGGATCCTGGAATACGGAGCAGCAGTCAGTCACTGGGGGAGTTGTGATTTTCCTGCATTGTGCAGGAGGTTGTAGATGACCTTTGAGGTTCCTTCCAGCTCTGTTTCTATATTTCAATCCTATGTAGCCTGATTTGGATGGCCTGAGATCTCATTAGATCTCAGAAGCTAAGCAGGGTTTACTACCTAGATGTGGGACTACTAAGGAAGTCCAGGGTTGCTACACAGAGGCAGGCAATGGCAAACCAACTATTGTAGTCTCTGGCCTTGAAAATCCCACAAGGTCACTAGAAGTTGGCTGCAACTTGACAGCACTTTATACCTGCACAGGATCTTCCGTTGTGTTCCTGCGCTAAAGAACTTGCATGCTGTTCCATAAAGTCATGACTAGCCATGCCAGATCACACCAGTGGTCCATCTACTATCTAATCGAATACTGAGTTTTCAGCCACCCATTTGCCATGTTCTGAAATTGATTTTTCCCCCTTCTGCAATTTCAGAACTAGTCGTCTTCTGCATTTTATTCTGTTCCCATTTACTTCACCTTACCTCTACTCCAAGCTTTTTCGGTTTCTCCCTAGGCCACGGACGACTGACGGACAAGGATGGGCAGCAGTACGAAGGCAGCTTCTACAAAGCCAAAAGACACGGAGGAGGGAAAATGAGGTTCAAGTAAGAGCTCCCCAGTTTCATTCTACTACTCACTCCAAACTTTTCTGTCTCGCAATAAAACGCTCGGGGCAGCTTTAGAATGTTGGTTAAAGCAGGACAGATAAAAACAGGGGGGTGGAATTCTACAAAATGCAAGAGCAAGATGTGTGTAAAAACCCATCACCTAGCAGAAAAAGCCATATGGTAAGGCAAGCTGCAGTAGCAAGGGTGGGCAGGTCAGTCAAAATATCTGAGCCCTTGCGGAAAGAGTGGCGTACAAAACTAACTAATTAACATGCATACATGCATACATGCATACATACATATATAAGATGTCCCCCTACGCTAACAGTCCCTAACCTTTCTGAGCCATCAGGCACCTGTGGAATTCTGACAGGCAGCACCATTCCTCTTGAAGTCTCCAATCCCTCTAAGCATTTCCTCCTGGCTAACTGTATTTGTTTCTTTTGCAAAGGAATGGGGATGAATATGAAGGCGACTGGGTCCTGGACCAGAGACAAGGCCACGGGGTGCTTCACTGCGCTGATGGAACCTTCTACGAGGTAAGTGAGCGCACATACACGAAGCTTCCTTATACTGAGTCAGACCTTTGGTCCGTATTGTCTGCTCAGACCGGCAGCCGCTCTCCGGGGTCTCGGGCAGAGGCCTTTCACATCACCTCCTACCCGGTCCTTTTTAACTGGAGATGCCAGGGACCTTCTGCATGCCAAGCAGATACTTTACCGTTGAGTCACAGCTCCTCCCTGATCTTTTGTGTATAGGTTTATATGATTTATATGATTTATATGATTTATATGATTATGGTGGGCCACAACCAGATGATGGGCCCCCTCCTCTTTTCCCCCCAGGGTGGGTGGGCCCTGACCAGATGACGTCCCCTCCTTCCTCCATCCCCCTCCCCCCAGGATGGGTGGGCCCTGACCAGATGACAGGCCCCCTGCTTTTCCCTCTCCCTCCCCCCAAGGGGGAGGGCAAGCTATAAATAAAAAAAATTAAAAAATAAAAATAAAATAAATTCAAAACAAATAAAATGGATTCACCCAGCACCTGAAAGAATGAACACAGAGGAAATCTTGGGGTCTGTGTCTGAAAGCGAATTTCATATCTGAAGGGCTACCGCTGGAAAAGCCCCGTGTCTGCTTCTCACTGGAGGCATCTAGAGCAGGGCTTGACATGCTGCTTTTAACTGGCAGGCAGGTGGAGATGAGAGACAGCCGATCTTCAGTTGTCCTAAACCTGGGCCATTGAAAGAGAAGAGTTTTGAGTTGTACTCAGAAACCAGTTGGTGACGGGCACAGAAGTAGAGTTACGAGAAGAATCCATAGAAAATAAGGAGCTGTTTCTTTTCAGCACCCATTCCAGTAGATCATGTCATCTTGTTATTCTGAGGCCCCTTCCGCACACACAAAATAATGCGTTTTCAAACCACTTTCACAACTGTTTGCAAGTGGATTTTGCCATTCCGCACAGCTTCAAAGAGCACTGAAAGCAGTTTGAAAGTGCATTATTCTGCATGTGCGGAATGAATCAAAGTTGGGTACTTACTTTAAGCAAATAACAACCTCATGATGTAGCATTGTTGAAGGCTTTCGCTGCCGGATTCAACTGGTTGTGGTGGGTTTTCTGGGCTGTGTGGCCGTGGTCTGGTAGATCTTGTTCCTAATGTTTTGCCTGCATCTGTGGCTGGCATCTTCAGAGGTGTATCACAGAGGGAAGTCTCTCTGTGATACACCTCTGAAGATGCCAGCCACAGATGCAGGCGAAATGTTAGGAACAAGATCTACCAGACCTCGGCCACACAGCCCGGAAAACCCACCACAACCAACTCATGATGTAGGTTAGGGAGAGAGAAAATGACTGAGATCACGCAGCGGGTTTACCAACTTAGTATGGATTTTGAACCCAGAACTCACCTTAGTCCAACCCTCTAATCACACATTATCGTCCTGTTTGGCTAGGCAGGTTTGCATTTCATAGATGTATATTCCTTGCTTTATTGTATATCGTTTTGTACGTTTGCGTGTGATTTTCTCGGTAAGACTTAATGTCTCCTTCTCTCCCCTCCTCTGGCTCTTTTGTGGCTGCCCCGATATCCACCACAACACATGGCTTGTCCTGCCGCATTGCTCAGGAAAGGCAGCGGCAGCACCCATGCATGATAATGTCGGAAATTAAAAAACGAGCCCCCGCTGCCGATCTGTCTGTTAAGATGTCAGAGGCTGTCATCCAGACTCACCACTGACTTGGCGTGTTTGTCTTTAAGCCGAAAGCATCTCCCAGTCGCTTGTGAGATTCAAAATCTTCCCAGAAAACTGTAGAAGGACATCTCAGTGGGTTTGTGCAGATAAGGCGAGGAGAGTATATAAGTCCAAAGCTCTTTAGGTTGTTACAGCTCCAAACTAGCCACTTGGCATCTCTCCCAGAAGACTACAGGAACCTGGATCAGATGCTGAACCACTGATACGAAGGTCCATGTTCAAGTTGCTTCACACGTGTTGTGCCCTTCACAACAGCCCTGTCAGGCAGGCCACAAATAGTGCCAGTGAAGCAGGGACTGAGTCATGAGTTGCTGGCCCAGTGGCATCTAATTAATTTATAGCCGCAATGAGATTTTAATTATGCACAATGCCCATTCACCAGCTTCTATTTCTACATACAGGAGTGTAGGAGGGCGGAAACACATCTGGTTCACCAGATAAGCCTCTGCCACTCATGCGGAGGAGTGGGGAATCAAACCCGGTTCTCCAGATTAGAATCCACCTGCTGTTAACCACTACACCACGCTGGCTCTCATCAAAGGAGATCAAGGAGAGGCTGGCTCTCATCAAAGGAGATCAAGGAGAGGCATTCTTCCCTGCCTTAGCTTCCTGGTGTCTCCTAGCAGCCTTCTTTTTAGAACGGCAGGGAAGATACCAGACCACAATGCCTTGGGAGGGAAATCTGCATACTGAGCCCAACCACAATAAGAAGCCTTTTCTCTAGCATGCGCCTCACTTCCAAATGCAGGGCGGTTGCCAGCCTCCAGGCGGAGCCTGGAGATCCTCTGGAATTACAACTGTTCTCCAGACTACCGACATTAGTTTCCCTGGAGAAAATGGCTGCTTTGGAGTGTGACTCTGTGGCACTACACCCCACAGGTCCTCCCCTTTTTAGACTCCGCCCCTCAATCTCCAAGAATTTTCCACCCCACATTTGGCAAACCGAAGGACATCTTACGTACTCTCGCAAGCAATTACAACGTTAAATTCAATTATCTGGCTTCCGCTCCCAAGTTTGTGAATCCACACACCCAGGTGCAAACGAGATTATATTGGAATCAACAATTGCTCAGAAGGGGACCCGGCATAAATATTTTTATGACCCACCGAACGTGCTGCGAAGTGCGTGTGAGTGTATTTGGGGTTTGGCAGCGATGAAGTGCTGCTAATTGAATGTTGCTCCTGAAGTCATGCTAATTGGCAATAAGAAGGAACCTCTTCAGTGCCTCTTCGTGCTGGAGAATCAAGAGCTGCTTTTTTTTTTGTCAAGCATTGTTTTCTGCCACTTGATGGCTCTCTAACATTTGCTTAAAATGCTCTCCCCCTGAAAAACATTCCATCACTCACACCAGACCCCCAAAAAACAACATTGCAGATTGTCAAAGTACCCAACACGTTAAACCTTTGGATTTGGAACAGTAAGAGCAAGCCAGTGCAAACTGTGGCTATTCCCTTCACAAAACATTGTTTATTTGTGACTTTTGTACACAACCAAGGGCTTGAATAACTTTCCCCATTAGAAAAGGCTTTGGGCTCACTTTTTTGCTATCAAGGCAAAGCCAATTTATGGAGTTTTCAAGGGAAGAGATGTTCAGAGGAGGGGAAGAAGAACAAGAAGAACAAGAGGAGGAGGAGTTTGGATTTATACCCCACCTTTCTCTCCTGCAAGGAGACTCAAGGTGGCTTACAAGCCTTCCCCTTCCCTTCCGCGCAACAGCCCACCTTGTGAGGTAGGTGGGGCTGAGAGAGTTCTGAACAAACTGTGACTTAGCCAAGGGCACCCAGCAGAAATGTCACCCAGCAGAAATGTAGGAGTGGGCAAACAAATCTGGTCCAGAAGTGGTTTTGCCATTACCTGCATAACAACCTTTTACTTCCTTGATGGTCTCCCATCCTCGTAGTAACCTGGACCGACCCTGCTTAGCTTCCAAGAGCTGGTGAGATTAGGCTATCCTGGGCCATTGAGGTCAGGGAAAGGAATCACCAGTCTCTAAAAAAAGTTAGCTAAGGGAGAAGTTTACAAACTTGAGGCTGCTGATTGGAAGCTGGTTCAGGGCAGTTTAAGGAAAGTACTTCTTCACACAAAGCTCATCTGAAATTCATTTCCAGAAGGCCCAGTCACTGCCTCATGTAACCTTTGGAAAGAATTACAGTTGGTCCATTATTCTAGGATGCCATTTATTTGCTGAGCCCCATCATATATTTCTTTCATCTTTATTACGGAGAAATTTTTCCTTTAATAATGCTCAGAAAATTCTGTTCCTATTTTCAGGCTCTAATAAGGAGATCTCCATTTTAGTATCTAAATGTTTATCAACACTGTTAACCTTAGATAAATAAGGGTTTTTATCTACATTCCAGTCTAAAGTATTAATTGATTATGTGCTATTTTAATTGGCCTAGTTATTTTATCTATGCTGTATATTAATATTGGTATATTTTCTTTTATTATATGAAATATCACGACTGGATGTTATTTATTGAGATTATTTTGTTCATCGCATACACTAATTTTGTGTATTTGAATTATGCCTATCAAAGGTCACAGTAACGGAAACAGTTAGGCTCATTCCGCACATGCAGAATAATGCACTTTCAAACTGCTTTCAGTGCTCTTTGAAGCTGTGCGGAATGGCAAAATCCACTTGCAAACAGTTGTGAAAGTGGTTTGAAAATGCATTATTTTGCATGTGCGGAAGGGGCCTTAGATTCATGGAGGAGAGAGCCATCAATAGCTCTGAGAGCTAAGCGGAGCCTCCACCGGCACTTGCGGTTTTCACTCTCCCAGCAATCCTCAGTAAAGGTGTCTCTGCCACTGATGGGCCACGCTTCACAGCTGACTGGCTTCAACAGATTAAAAAAACACAAAACCTGGCACCAATTTCCGTAATTTTGATGATTCAGAGCAAAGTCCTTTTATTGATTTTTCTTTTATGAGCTTCTCTGAGCTTATGAAGACGGGACGTCAACGTTTAAACCTGAGGAATAAACAAAATACCATCTTCTCTCAGTCTGGAGAGGAGGAGGAGAATGCAGCATACTGATCCAGGCATTCTCCAAGACTCATTCCCGCTGTAGAGAGGCCTTCGTTGTTTCCATAACACATGATGGGAATTCTCCTGAAAGAGACACAGTGATTGTATTAGTTCGTGGGCTATGTGTGCGGCAGTCCTACGTTATCATCAGCCACATTCTTAACCTTCCCTGCCATCTCCTCTGTTTGTGGACCAGCACACCATGGAAAAGAACATGGTGTCTGATGAACTACCACGTATGGCTGTTGTGATGGGAACCTAAGAATGACAGAAGAGCAGAGTATTCCCATTTCCATAGTTTTCTTGTTTTGGAAATTTACTCCGCCCTGAGTTACACTTCTTAATTTGAGCACAATGAAGATAAAGTTCTGAAAAAAAGTTTAAATCCAGTGGCATCTTCAAGACCAGCAAAGTTTTATTTTAGCTTTCGTGTGCTTGCATACTTCTACAGATACACACTTCTTCAGAGAGTTTCAGGGAGGGAAGGAGCATGGTGTAGCCCGGTCTCATCAGATCTCAGAAGCTAAGGAGGGTCAGTACTTGGAAGGGAGACCACCAAGGAAGAGTCTGCAGAGGAAGGCCATGGAAAACCCCCTCTGGTTCTCACTTGCCTTGAAAGCCCCTTGCTGGGGTCCCCATAAGTCTTGGATGGAAGGGCACCAAGGAAGACTCTCCAGAGGAAGGCCATGGCAAACAACCTTTGCTTCTCACTTGCCCTAAAAAACCCTAGCTGGAGTCAACATAAGTCAGCTGCAGTTTGATGACATTTTACACACACAAAAGAACTTCTAAAATTAATTCTGGGATTGGACCATGCTTGTTTTGCTGCCGTTTCTTCAGTTTATTCGCGATTTTTCCTCCAGCATGTTGCCCACCTGCAGTAGTAAACCACTTCTCCCCCGCCACCCCCCACCCCCCAAAAGAGCATCCTTGATGTGATTGCTGCAAGATGCTTTTTTGTGTGCTGTTGGTCTGATTCGTGCCTCTGCTCTTCAGCACTGGTGAAACACCACACTGAAAGAATATTGATGTTACCACACACAAATCACATCAAAATTGCTTTCTTGCATTGTTTTATCTGTGGTCCATGCTCATCAATAGTACAAGCAGGAAAGAGGGCAGCTGAGGCAAAGAGCAAACGCTCAGTATTTTGTGTGTGGGGGTGGGAGCACAAACAGGCACAAAGGAGCTTTCAAACTCGTTGGCTGGGCTTTGGAAACCAGGCCTCTCAGAACTCTAAACCCTGAGAGAAATTTGGAGCCAGAGAATTTTGGAACCATCCCTAACAGAACAGTCCCTGCTGGATCAGCCCAAAGGCCCATCTCGCTTAGCGTCCTCTTTCCCACAGGATGTGGGCTGGCTTCACGGCCCTTAAGTTATGCAGGCCTGGGCTATTTTATTCCAGTCCTGTTTCTCATGCATTATGACTACATGTGTCAGAGATGTGTTTGAAAAATATTTGCCGCACATTTTTTTTCCCCCAGCGCTTTTCAGAAGCGGCAGGACGTTACTCACTCGAAATGAGCTCTTGTTTTGCATTTATTTATGTTGGTTGAGAAAAAAATCCTAGAGATGGGATGTTCCGAGATCTGTTAGTCATCGTATTTACGTCCCTCTCGCCATGTATATATGTGACTGAAAGCTTCCTCCGTCTGCCAGCAGCAATAATCGCTCAGCGTAATTGAGGGGAGATGATGCGCACACGTTTTCTCTGCGAGCGGTTATCATGTTGCTGGAAAAACTGAAGAACTGAATGAGGGAGTAGGTTGATCTTCCGTTCAGACCACATCGACTTGGCGTATTTGACTGCTTGAAAGCATAGGCAGAACATGAACTTCTGAAAAAGTTTTGTTTCTATTTAATATAAAAGTATGGTTCTAATCCTGATAGTTTGTGAAAGGGATGGGGTGTGTGTGTGGGGGGGGGGGGAGCTTGGAAGCCATGCTTATGTTTTGTTTTATTAGAGATTATACCCTTCTCTGCCCCACAATTTTAGGGAAATGTTGTTGTTGTTATTTACAACAGTTATTTGCCAACTTTCCGCAGTTGATTCTAGATTTTTTAAGAACTGAGGAGTCCTTAATCTAGAACCTTGCAGTCCATCATGATGTAGTGGTTAAGAGCAGGTGGATTCTAATCGGGAGAACCGGGTTTGATTCCCTACTCCTCCACCTGAGTGGCAGAGGCTTCTCTGGTGAACCGGATGTGTTTCTGTGCTCCTACATTCCTGCTGGGTGACCTTGGGCTAGTCACAGTTCTTCGGAGGAACTCTCTCAGCCCCATCTACCTCAAAAGGTGTCTGTTGTGCGGAGAGGGAGGGAAAGGAGTTTGTAAGCCACCTTGAGTCTCCTTAGAGGAGAGAAAGGTGGGTATAAATCCACACTCTTCTTCTTCTTCTTCATCTTCATCTTCATCTTCTTCTTCTGCATCTTCTTCTTCTATCAAATTTAAGGTCCTCAATATCTGGGGAGGCAAGAGCCAAGAACTTACTCTACAGCCAGCAAAGTAGCCCCTATCGCCAATGTGTAGTCTGGGAGCACTCAGAAGCTCAATGAGAGCGAAATGCCATTACCAACAGTGCTTTTTTGTCAAATTCAGCATGGCCAATAGGACTCAGGACCTCTGGCCACTGTTCGTTCAACAGGGCAGGGAGTGAGGCTTTTCTTTTGGGGTGGGGAAGCTCTCCTCCTTTGCAGGTGGGAGAAACCCATAAGGTTAGCCACCTGTTTGGTGTCGTTAACAGGTGCACTGAGCAGCAGGTCTTCCTCCGGGAAAGAAGACAAACGAAATGCAGCCAAAACACACAAAGTTGCGGCAATGGGGAAAGACTGCAGCTCAGCATCTGCTAACTGGAATCTCTGGCACAGAAGCCAGAGACGGCATGGCAGAATTAGGTAGGCTGGCAGGGCGTCAGCTCAAACTCTTCTTGGGGGAAGGGCCGTAACTCCACAATAGAGCCCGGGTGTGATGGGCAGGAAGCCGCCCAGTTCGGTCCACTCCACAGCTTCAGCTGAATCTATTCCTAGAAGCCGATTCATTCAACTCTTTCCAGGTCGACAACCGCCATCCAAATCTTGGTCCTCAGTTTGTAGCACACTTCAGTTGCTTAGGATTAGCACGAAGCAAGAACTGTGGGTCAAGAGTCGGGCTTCTCTCGGTCATGTGGGCCTGGGGCAGAGCTCTTAGAGAGAGCCTGGATTTCCGCCGTGTTTGTCAGCGGCCACCTGGATTAGCTTCCAATAAGCTTGGGAGCAGTCCCTCTGCGTTCGGAGGCGATTCTGGAGCAAATATGATTTGTACTTTGGCATTAGCCATCTGTTAACACCTCCCTGAGTCGCTCCAGGCTCTCTGGTGGTTGGGTTTTTTTTCCCCCTCCTGCATAACCTCCAATAAAGTGAATTGAGTTTTCCATGGCAGGAGCCGCAGTTTTCGGTGTTTTTCAAAACGGAAACTTCAGAGGAGGAGCAGCTCATCATCCCACCTTGAACCGGCTCCGTTTGCAGCACGGCCACCACAACCCGGAAAACGCACACACATCTTTAATCTCCAGGGACAGCGGGGCATGACCTTACACAACAGCTGTTAATTATGCTATATAAAGGGGGAACAATAGCTAGCTGTTTGCCCTGCTACCGAGGCTGAAACCTACGGCTGTAAACGGCAAGACATCAGAGGTGGCCATTTGGCAGCTTCCGGGCAGTATCCAGCTTACCACATGGCTTGGAGCTCCCCATGCCTGGCTGTACCTGCTCGTACTTCTCACCAAGAACCCTTTCCAGCCAGTGAGCTTTGTGTAGGGAAGAGAATAGCAATCCTCGTGGCTTCTGTCCAGCTTTGGAAGAGAACTTAGGAAGAGAACTTCCTTATGGGCCTTCATATCATCCCTTCCAATAGGAGCCTGATCTCTCATTTGAACACTTCTATGTCCTGTCTACTCGAGACTTCCTACCGCTGACAGGGATAGCCCCCAGACTTAGAGACATCACCAACTCTAGGAAAATAGTTTCTCTATAGAAATGGGTAAGCTTGAAGCTATCGAGAGAGTTTGAAGCTATCTGAGAGCCAGCGTGGTGTAGTGGTTAAGAGTGGTGACCTGGACAACCAGGATTGATTCCCCACTCCTCCACACAAGCGGCAGACTCTGATCTGATGGACTGGATTTGTTTCCTCACTCCTACACATGAAACCTGTTGGGTGACCTTGGGCCAATCGGAGGAGTGGGGAATCGAAAACAGTTCTCTGGATTAGAGTCCATTGCTCTTAACCACTATACCATGCTGGCTGTCTAGTCCTAAGTGGAGTTATAGTGTTGTAATTCTGTACAGTCAACAGGCTTGGAAAGGTATAATTCTGCTCAGGCTTTCACTGCGAGTTCTTTTGAAGCAGTAGCAACATATTGCCGTAAATGTGTCTTGGTTTTCGATCAACATAACTGCCCTGGTCTCCCCTCCCAAAAGAATCCTGAAGAATGATACCTCCATGTGGGAGGTGACCTTGTGTTTCTCTGTTCTCTGTTCACATCCACTAGTGCCCTGCTCCAAAGAACTACCATCTTTGGGATTTCCTGGGGCAAAGAGGTGACTATGAAACCCCTCTCTGTTGAAGACGTGCCCTTTGGTCTATATTTAACTGATGCTGAAGAAGGCCAGATGGTAATTAAGTCATGGGTTGGGTTTAGTTGGAAATCCACCGCATGAGAGAGTCAACTCCCAGTAGGTTGTGGTGGTTCCGCCTTCTTCTTTCTCTCATGTTTATTGGCAGCCTGGCTAGTGGGCGGCTTTACCCCCCTCCCTCCCGCCCCGAGGACCCCTCTGTTGCTCCGGCTGTTCACGGGCTTGGCACCTTTTTGCCTCACACGACTAGCACGGATGACGCTTTTTTGAGAATGTCAGCATTTGCAAAAACTCTCCCGTGCGTTGCATTGCTAAGCAACTTTTAGCAACACATTACCCCCACTCCTCCTGCCATCTGGGAGAAGAGGCTGGCCTAGGCAAGTATGCCAGGGGGAGACGTGGGAGGCGGCCACGTTGTACCGGGGAAGAGGTGGGGGAAGATAGAGAGCAGCCAGTGATGCAAACAGCAAGTAACTGTGAGAGAGCTGGCAGGATACAGACAGCAATTTTAAAAAATGTGTACGGATGATGCATGGTAGCAGTGACAACACATTCTGGTGTGGTCCCTGTCTTCTCCCCCGCCCCCAGTGGATTTGAAATCCCTTCTGGTTCAAGCATAACATGGTCTAGGGCCCATGGGAGTTGGTTCCTTGATAGCTAGACCAGTAGGTAGATGCAGTTCAAATTGGGATGATGTATGGTGGGCCATGGCTCGGTGGTACAGAATTAGGGATGGCAATTTTATAAACTTCACCAAATACCCAAAAATTTGGTAAAATTCAGGTTCGGATTTATTCGGGCAAAGAATTATCTGTATGCCCGAACAAGATAAATAACATATTCGGATATTCGGATATATCTGAAAAATTCGGGTCTGTTTGATTTTTTTGTATTTTTTTGTGTTTTTTGCATTTTGGCCTGCAAAGGGCGCATTTCTAAAGCTAGCAACACCAGAATTTCAGAATGTGATCCAGGGACTGTCCTGATGATGCCCCCTGAGTTTGGTAAAGTTTGGTTCGGGGGGGGCAAAGTTATGAACCCCCAAAGTGGGTGCCCCATCCCTTATATTTTCCAATGGGAGCTAACAGGAGATGGGGCTACCCCTTGGAGGGTCCATAACTTTGGACCCCTGAACCAAACTTCACCAAACTTGGGGGGTATCCTCGGATGAGACCCCAAAATGTTGGTGCCAGTAGATTTTAAAAAGCGCCCCTGACAGTCACCCAAAGAAATTTCCCCAGATCCTGTGCTCTGAAGTGCCTTGACTCCATTGTAGTCTGCTTGCATGGGTCAGTTGTAGTTCCAGAGATGTCCATGTCTCTCAATCCCAAGGGCAATATCACTCAGGTAGATAAGCCACTTACAACCCTGTATCTGCTACCAACTGGCCAACACCAGCCTCACCTATCACCTGTTTCATTTGGCCATTGGCTTCCTCATCTCTACCTGTTTGCCTTGTGCACATATAAGAAAACATGGCAAGAGAGGCAGAAGAACAGAAGTAGGACTATAGGAGCAGGGACTTGAAAGAAGGGAGCCTGCCAGATGTGGTATTCCCCCCTGGGCACCAGCTGAGGAATAGTTGATACTATCACCCTAATTATATAGAAATGAAAAGGATCTCAACAGGGTGATGCTTAAAGTTCCTCTGCTGCAGCACAAGAGCTGGCAAATCTCTGCCTTGCCACTCTCACTGAAATCCAAAGTGGTCCTGTAATTGCAGGGAAACATTCTTAGGTCCAGGGTGGAATTAGTAAGCATCAGTCATGATAGCAAACTAACAGGGATAAGCTGGCTTCTCTTCCCAGGTCTCTAGCACCTGCAAGGGGGGCGAAGCAGCTTTTTCAGGAAAACAACAGCAGGGGCCCAGAAGGCGTGCCCCTTTCCGCAGATACATTCTAAGTAAAACTATTTCTGTGGAACGCCTGAGAAGACTGACGGAAAGAACACAACGAGCTCGGTTGTCGCAACAACACGATTCCGTTGCCTGTTTCGAAGCTGCCAGCATAATTGCCGTCTCCCTCTTTCTCTCTCTCCCCTTTACCCCACATTGGAGACTAGTTGCTAAGGGTGTAAAAAAGAGATAGCAGCAAGATTTGAGTCTCCGGATCCATCTGGGATTTTGATGGAGGCTCAGATAAATTTAGCGTGATAGTAGCACTTTGTTCCGCTCGAGCCATCGTTCGTCAGCCAACAAGTGCCAAGAGCCCAGCAGACGATCACCCATGGGAGGGAGAGAGAGATGATAATTTTTAAAAAAATTCTCAGCCAAGTCCAAGCGAGATGACTTGAGACTTTAAAGCCTGGAGATTTGAGGGGGGTGGATTTTCTAGCCCCCAGTTGCCCATCTCTCTCGTGGCATTACTTTTCCCTAGTCTGAAATGCACACCACCTCCAAAGGTTTCTCCATGACGTACGCCCGTTGGCAGTGATGGGTCACCTCCCACGCCCAGATTTCTAGCTTTCGTTGGCTCTCAGTCCAGGAGTCTGAGTCGCTTGTTTTGATGGCTGCTACAGATGGAATCCTTGTTGCTTCTCCCCCACCCCCACTTGGAAATCAATCTCCTGCCTCGATTTGGCCCGGTTTGTATCCTGGCACAATTTGTCTGGCATTCCTGTACTGGCTCTGTCATCTCTTGATGCAGTGACCTTGAATCAGCCCCTGCTGAATTATTCTCCCCCCTCTGTAAATTAAGCTGCCACCAGCCAAGGCAGTGGGCAATGCTGAAGTGGACAGACCAATGATCCAACGTGGTCTAGCAGGTTTCAGGTACATAGAGAGTGCCTCTGGCATCCTGGCACAGCCTACTCTTGGCATGAAGAAGGTCCCTGCCTGCACATGCATTCCCACCAAGCCGTTTATGTGCTTTCCAACTTAGTGTCCGTGCACATTAAGAAAAGATGGCCTCCTTCCAAAGGCACCCTTTTAGGGATGGTTTCAGGAGAGTAGGCACTTTGGTCTGCAGCAGAAGAGTAAGGTTCAAGGGGTAGCACCATAAAAGACTGGCAAGATTTCTAGGGTAAAAGTTTTTGAGAGCTGAAGTTCCTGAGCTTTGACTCTTGAAAAGTTAGACCCTGGAGATCTTGTTACTCTTTACGGTGCTGCTGAACTCAGGTCTTGCTTTCTAGGGGTGGAAATGCCTGTTTGTCGCAGATATTAAATGTCTTTTTTTCCCAGTGGACAACACTATTGAGACCTTGCAAGGGCCCACATATCCTTCCAGGGACCAGGGATATGTGAGCCCTTCCAAGGTCTCAAAAGTAGCTTAATTTGCAGAAGTGGTCAGATAAGCTTAGTCTGTGATAGACATCTGTTCTGGGTACAAGAAAGCCCCAAGTTCAACCTGCGGCATCTCCCAGTTAAAGAATACAAGGCAGCTGGGGGGATCCTGTTATTCTATACAACCAAGTTGGAAGCCTGCCTCCAGCCCGAAGAACCCTCCCCCAAAGTAAGTGGCTCAGCCACTTAAGTTGGAAGAAGGTCCCTTAGACTGGTGGGAGTCTTCAAACTTTGCTGAGCGGAGCATCCGGATCCACCTCAGGGTCAAGAAAGACCTTTCTCTCCCTGAGGTCTTGGAGAACTGCCCCCAGTCAATGTAAACAGCATCCAGCTAGGTAGACACAAGGCAGAGGTCGGAGTTCTTGAGGGAAGAAACGGGCTGGGTGACCTTGAGCCAGCCACAGTTCTCTCAGAACTCTCCCAGCCTCACCTACCTCACAAGGTGTTGGTTGTGGGGAGAGGAAGGGAAAGGAGCTTTTAAGCCACCTTGAGGCTCCTTTGAGAAAAGCAGGGGATAAATCTAACTCTTCTTATGAAACAGATGTGGGGGCAGAACATGGCCACTATCTCCTTTTAAGGGTAACCCATTGCCCTCCCCATAACACCACACAGCTTCTTGATGGGCAGCCTGCTGTAGCTCCCCCACCCTTCCCAAAGTCAGCGTGCTTCGGGTTTCCCCACTTCCACTCCTTCTATTTAGAGGTCATACCGGAGCAGCTATATAATCCAGGGCTGTTGTTCGCTTCCCGCCACCAACAGCTTTCCCTCCACTCCCCGTCAACATTTTTTCATGCCAATTTTGGAAGAGTATTTCTGAAGAGCCCCTTAGGGCCACCCGTTCTGCTGTTACGAGCGGCCGGATTAAACCCTTCCTTCTATAGTCTCCCGTGTCGCTGTCTAAATTTGAAACCAATGCATATCTTCTTTCTTTCCCCTCCTCGTCCCCCTTTCTTCTGTTTGAAGGGTCAGTGGAGAAATGACACGTTCAACGGACAGGGCTCCATCATCCATTGTTCCGGCGTCATCTATGACGGACAGTGGCTGAATGGCTACCCTGCTGGTACGTACTTTGATTATGCCACCAGGTTGGTAATGAGGCTCCGGCACAATACCCTGGCTTTCACTCCACTGATTAATACACTTGGACTGCAGAGTTGGCATCTTTTGTGCCTGGGACACGTCCCTTGTAACAGGACAAGCACTAGCAGGTCATCGAGGGCTGGGGGGTACAGTTGGAAATACATCAATGCAGCAGAACGAGGGACCGCTCCGCCACCCACACAGGCACTCAAAAACGCTGTGGGGATTTTCTCTCCCCCCCCCCCCAGTTATTATTTTGGCAGGACAAGGTCCCCTTTCCCCCATATCAGTGCATTTTGCATGGGAAAGTGTCTACCAGTTTGCCAGCTGTACTGGATGAGCCATTGTAGATATATTTGTAGATCTGCAAACGGGGTCCTCGCTTTCTTGTTTGGTTTGGTCTCTTTTTCCTCCGTGAGGCAAACTGAGAAATGTCGACTGTTTTCAGTGCAACCCCAGAAGATGGTGATTTTGGGACCGGAAGTCATCGACACAGTTCCAGGGTCTGCTCACACTTTTCACATCCAGCTTCAGGACGAAGAAGGAGAGGTGACTGAATGTAAGGATCTTTGGAGAGCTGGATGGTGCCGTGCAGGAGATTCCTCACAAAGATGAGCAGAAAACAGGCTCCGCCCCCCCCTCGCCCCACACACACACAGCACAATGACACAACATTCATATCTTTGTTTTTTTCTTCTTCACAGGGACAATACATGTGGCGGTGGAAGGTGCCGTCAAGTCACAGGTGACTTACGGCATCCCCTGCAAAGTTTTCAAGGCAAGAGATGTTCAGAGGTGGTTTGCCATTGCCTGCCTCTGCATAGAAGAAGAGAAGAAGAGTTTGGATTTATATCCCATCTTTCTCCTACAAGGAGACTCAAGGTGGGTTACAAACTCCCTTCCCTTCCCACAACAGACACCTGGTGAGGTAGGTGGGGCTGAGAGAGTTCTGAGAGAACTGTGACTAGCCCAAGATCACCCAGCAGGAATGTAGGAGTGTGGAAACACATCTGGTTCACCAGATAAGCCTCTGTCGCTCAGGTGGAGGAGTGGGGAATCAAGCCCGGTTCTCCAGATTAGAATCTCTTAACCACGCTAGCAACCCTGGACTTCCTTGGTGGTCTCCCATCCAAGCACTAACCAGGGTCAACCCTGCTTAGCTTCTGAGATCTGACAAGATTGAGCCAGCCTGGGCCAAACAGGTCAGGGGCTGAGAAGATATTAAATGGGTCAAACTCCATTCTCAAACCTTTGTGGGGTCTTAAAGTTGGCACGTTGGCTGTTCTTTCGTCAGCCACAGATCTCCTGAGAAGGCCTTCTAGGCGCATAAAAGACGCAAACGCAGAAGCTGGAAAACTTTATGGACCTGCCGGAATGTCTCAAAGGACATAACTATACCACAAATTTAACCTGCTTCATTTGCTGTCATTCCTCCCCTACCCCACCAAGAGAAACCTGAGGGCTGTAGCTTTTGGAGGGTACTGAGAATTCCTTGGTGGAGTCCTTCATCCTTTGGCTGAAATACATTTCCTTGGTGATGGCTTGGCTGATCAGGAGCTGTTAAGACTAGAATCAGGCGCTCACAGATCTATACAGAGTGGCTCTGTGTGGCCAGCCGTATTTCCTGGACAGTTCCTAGACTCTGAGGTAATTTGGCCCACCCAGGCTGTCTAGTGGCTCTCCACCCCGCCCCGGAAGGACGATAAATATTTCTAGCTCATGACTGGGGTTGGGTGAGGGGAGGGATAGATGGAGCTTGCAGGCTGCCATTTCCTCACTCCTATTTTAGGCTAAGGAGAGGACTCTGGTCTCCTGTGTTTATAAATTAGGTATTAACTTAATTTCGAAAAGAAGGCCTTGGTGGCTGTTCAGAACATCTGCCACTTGATGGCACTTGGTGCCTGTCACGACTTGGTGACTATTTAGAACAGCTGCTAACAAACTTACTACCACATCAGAGGAAACTTGTACCTTCCTTTGGCATTGTTAATATTGTTGCAAGTGGTCTTTTATTTATATTTCATTTATTTATTTATTACATTTTTACCCCGCCAATCTCCTGAGGGACTCAAGGCGGCTTACATGTAAAAACATATAAAAACAATACAATAATATAAAAATATAAACATTATATCCTCGTAATTAGTACCATCTTAATTACTGGAGCTGAACAGAGACAAATCCTGGACAGATCAGCTTCAGGTCAAAGAAGCAGGAGAGAAATCAATTTGTTTTCTTAGACAATAGCAACCAACCAACCCCAGCTCATAAACCAGAACAGAGGGTATTGTTGAAGACTTTTCTCTCAGCCCCACCTACCTCACAAGGTGTCTGTTGTGAGGAGAAGGGAAAGGAGCTTGTAAGCCACCTTGAGTCTCCTTACAGGAGAGAAAGGTGGGGTATAAACTCCTCCTCCTCCTCCTCTTCTTCTTCTCCTCTTCTAGTTACAGGTATTGCAGCTCATCTCTCTGCTCTTTAAATGTCTTCTCCAGTTCTTTTATCCTGTTAGAAAAACAAAACTTTTAAAATAAAAGGACAGATAGAGAGAGAAGGACTTTCTGTTTACAGCAGGGAGTTGTTTGGGCTACATAACCTTCTGCTTCAAATTACTGCCATAGAAGCCAAGGCTACCTGCAACACATTGTAATTAAATGAATGCGGCTAAGTACGTTTTCCAGAAATGACAACAGCTCTGCTGTTTTGCTCGCTTATTTTTCAAAGCTGCGAATCCAGGGCGAATATTCACTTGCAAAGTGTCCTCCGAAAGATGAATTTATTTTTTAGTCCTGGCTTCCCAATATGAACTGAAACATTCAAGGACAACTTCCCACCCACCCCCTGACGTGCGGGCACATTTACTCTTTGCACATGAAGAAGGTTTTGATATGATTCTCTGCCAGAGAGGTACTGGTCCATTCCTCACAGCACAAACAAGACATCTGTGGGACATCTTAAAAAGAGGCATCTGCCTCTTTTCTCTCTGCACGGCCAAAATAAGTCGTCCAGAAATGTCTTATGAGGTTTGATGAGAACGGGGTAACCTGAGCCATCCAGGTCAGGGCATGTAGCAGAATACCAGTTTGGAATATCTCACCACATCAAAAAAAAATACACACACACTTGTTGCAAATAGAAAATTAGCCCCTCAGGGAGAAGGCATCCAATGCCTCACTTAGAATGTAGGTTTTCTTCTTGCAAGGCATTGCGTTCCTGGTTTTTGTTTTTTACCTAGGGAATACCACAGTTACCTCAGGACTGCATTACCTCATTCTTCTGCATTTGCAGAACCTCGCCTCTGCATTTTTGCAGGAGCTCAGGTCGACTGTTTGGACGACCTCTGGGCTATTAGTTCCTGGGTCTCCCTTGAGCATGACGGGGGGCATTTTGGGGAGACTTTGCTGGGGATGGTTCCGCTGGGGTGCTGTAAGGCAGAATGACTGAAGAACCGTTTCATTCACCTGTTGCACTTTTTGATAGGTGAGAGCGGTCGACTGCTGGAGATCAGTGCTGGAATCAGAGACGGGGAGCTTTTAGCAAGTTCCAAAAACAGCCTGTATAAGATTATGGAACTACTTGGAAGGCAGGTGCTGGAAAGCCCCTTGTAAGTAACAAAAGGACTTTATTTATTTGCTCGTTTTGTTCAATGTACACCCCCCATCCTTTCCCGACAAGTCCGGCTGAGGGCAGCTTTCAACATTACACAATATACAATTTGGATGCAAAAATACACTAACATTCCAATAATAAAAGTTAAAAACTAAGAGAACTGAAGGGCACCAGAGATAGCAAGGGGCTCTATCATAAAGAGGGACAAAACAATCAAATAGGGATATTCCAGAAAGAAGGGAAGGGGAGGTCTTGCAAAGCCTTTTGAATTGCATCTAGTTGTACGGGGTCACTGTCAAACAGCCCAGACTGTCAGGAAGTTCTTCCTAATGTCTAGGTGGAATCTCTTTTCCTGTACCTTTTGTTGGGATAAGTGCTCCTGGTAGTTGGAGATTATCTCTTTATCGTAGTTAGCAGAGCGGCACGGGTGGCTAGAACACAGCAGAAGCCCTTACCTCGTGTGCGTCCGTGTTCGTGATGAATCCCAATGTGCGGCAAGCTTACACAAAAGAAAGTCGGAGTCAGTTATAGTTTCTAGTCTAATAAAAAGAGTATTTATTAGTGAACTCCATTCTGGATAGAAAGGTAGGTAGATAGAGTCACTATGCTATCTTAATCTAGCTGGATGGAGATGGATGCGAGGAGCATCCATCCTCTCTCTAGGCATGGTAGGAAGAAGTGGGTGAGAAGGGGTCGAGGAAGAAGCCGGAAGGAAGGAAGTCCCTGAGAGTATCAGTCTAACATCAAAGGGATAGAACCAGCATGATAGAGTAAAGGTGTCAAATCCCTAGGTCCCTATCTAGCTACTAGCTCTCTAGTAAAACCCCCTCTGTAGGTTGAGGCAGGAAACAGCGTAACAAAGTCCTTCACTTCCAACACCTTTAACCCATTACTCCTGGTCCTAGTCTCTGGAGCTGCAGAAAACAAGCTGCTCCCTCACCAACATGACATCCCTTCAAGGATTTAAACATGGCTATCATGTCACCCCTTAACCTTTTCTTCTCCAGACAAAACATATCTAGCTCCCCAAGCCGCTCCTCATTGGGCACGGAATCCAGACCCTTTACTATTTTGATCGCTGTCCTCTGCACATGCTCCAGCTTGTCAGTATCCTTCTTGAATTGTGGTGCCTAGAACTGAGCACAGTATTCCAGGTGAGGTCTCGCCAATGCAGAATAGGGTGATACTGTTACATCCCACAGTCTGAACACTATACTATTAATGCAACCCAGAATTACATTGGCTTTCTTTGCTGCCACATCACACTGCTGACTCATGATCAGTTTGTGGTCTACTAAGACTTTCAGATCCCTTTCACACGTATTGTTGTCAAGCCAGGTGTCACTCATCCTATATCTCTGCATTTCATTTTTTTTTCTGCCTAAGTGTAGTATTTTACATTTATCTCTGTTGAAATTCATTTTGTTCGTTTTGGCCCAGCTTTCTACTCTGTCCAGGCCATTTTGAATTCTGACCCTGTCCTCTGGGGCATTAGCTACCCTTCCTAATTTGGTGTCATCTGCAAATTTGATTAGCATGCCCTCTATTCCATCATCCACGCCATTGGTAAAAATATTGAACAGCATAGGACAAAGCCCTGTGGCACCCCACTAGTCACTTCTCTCCAGGATGAAGGTGAGCCATTGGTGATATCGCCAACAGGGCTGAAAAAGGCCAGCCTAGGACAGTGGTGGCGAACCTATGGCACGGGTGCCAGAGGTGGCACTCAGAGCCCTCTCTGTGGGCACACACAAACAGAGTGCCCACACACACACACACACACACACATCTAGGCTGGCCTGGGCCACTGGGCTTGATTATTAGCATTAAAACTAAGACCTAGTTTTGGGGAAGCAGTGTAGGTAACTCTGTTAAGTGCTGTTAAACTCCACTGATTTTCATGTGAAGAACTAAAGCGTGATCCTTTACCTGGGAGTAAGCTTGGTTGCTGGCAATGGGGCTTGCTTCTGAGTAAACCCTCCTAGGGTCATGATTCACCCGTTGGAAGAGTTGCACAGTTGCTTCAAAGCAAAGCCACTGACTACCACCAAGCTTACTCCTAAGTAACGCACGCCTCGGAGCCAACAAAAGCCTCAGTATTCTGGTTAAATTGCCGTGTTGGCACTTTGCGATAAATAAGTGGGTTTTGGGTTGCAATTTGGGCACTCGGTCTTGAGAAGGTTTGCTATCACTGTCCTCGGAGCTTGAAGAGGGCTGTAGTTGAGTGATAACACATGTGTTTGGGAGGTGGTGGAGTGTTCCATCTTAGCTTCCGGGGACAGCGGTGGTCTAGATGGACCAGGGGTCTGGCTGAGTGAAGCGCCTCTTTGTATGCCCAATGGCGTTTTTGGCAATCTTGATTATTTGCCTGGAAATTTTGAAACCTAGCCGAGCAAAATGGAGTGACAATCCTGTTTCCTTCCACAGTGGATTTGAGTATATTAGCTACCCTTTGATGGCACCCACGTCTGAAAGCCCAGAGCTTCAAGTCTCTGCCTCTTCTGCTGGTAAATCTCTATTAGCCCAGCTTGAACTGCAAGTCCCCAAAGGAGACACGGAGCCAGAATTCGAATCAACGCCCACGGATAGTGCAAGAAATACCCTTAGCAACGAGGATGGTAAGTGAAGATAGCAGGTTTTGCTGGAGCTCTTGGGCTTTTATCGTTAACAGAGAAACCAAAAGGTACCCTCTATCCTTTAGCAACAACATTTCCCAAAAGAAAGAAAGAGAGAGAGAGAGAGAGAGAGAGAGAGAAAGGGAAGGAGGGAAAAATTCCAAGACGGCTTTTGTCATGGAAATTGGCGGCTCTAAAAAAGCATTTTTGCGGGGTGTGGGAGATCTGTCAGTGACATCCCATTTAAAGGGAAGAAATAGATTTAATTTTAAAAGGTGGGGATTTTTTAAAATCTTCTTTTCACTTTAGACAGAACGGCCTTCACTTGTTACCCAGCCTCTTTGGGTGAGCTTTTCTCCTCTGAACAGTCAAAACATACTGTTAAAAATGAATTAGGCATAGAAATGCTCAGAGCGAGTATATCACACACCCACATACATACATATCCTATCAGGAACTGCTGTGGCTAGAGCTGGGGACCCACTTATTTGTGGCTTAGCCCTGCGTGGAGCATTCCTAGGACAGTGGACTTTTTCAGGGCCTGGCCTGATTCCCCACCCCCAAGGCTTGATGTTGGCTCCTCCTGACCTGGAAGAACTTCAAAAGTCTGGAGCTTTGCCTGGCTAACACCACAGGTGTTCTGTGCCCAGCTTGTGACACATTCGATTCAGACCCAGCCAGCACACATATTGCCTTGATACTGTGAAGAATGAGAGCAGGAAGAGTGACCGGGCTTTAAAAAGGTTCACTGTTATCAAATCGGTTAGCAATCGACCTCTTTCCCACCCAAAGGCGTCTGAAGTTAAATCAAAACTGCCAGCCTGGACCATTAAATCAAAACTGGACCATTAAATCAAAGCTGCCAGCCTGGACCGTCTGGTTGGGCCCTAATTCCACCTTGGGCCCTTCCTTCCTTCCTTCCTTCCTTCCTTCCTTCCTTCCTTCCTTCCTTCCTTTCTTTCTTTCTTTCTTTGGCCTTAGATCGGGCGCCTGTGTATATATGCGTATATATGTGTTTACATAATCTGGTTGTTTTAATTTATTTATTAATTGCTGCTGAGTTTCAATGGCTTAATTTTATGTTGTATTATTTGCTGTTGGGAACAGCCATGTTGGGAGCCGCCTCCAGCCCTTCGGGGATGAGGCAGCCTACAAATTTAATAAATAAATAAATAAATAAATGAAGTGGTGTACGATTAATATCAGATAAAAAAAGATAGTTCCTGCAAACATCTAGACCTGTTAAAAGCATACAAGGCGTTTTCCTGTGCACTCATGTTGAGTTAGTCACCCTTTGCAGTCGCAGACACCAGCAGGCAGAGGCGTATTTAGGGAAAATGTAGCCCAGTGCAAAATTTGAGCCCCCCTCCCCTTGTATGGGTGGCTGCCCTCCCCCATCATGACCAAACAACTTTTTTTACACCAGGTCTTGAAGTCAGTGTATGGACCCGAGGAGGGGGATTTTCCACCCCCCACGTGACTAAATGGCCGCAGCCCAGAGACATTTGATCCCATATGTCCCCCTGGGCAGTACACCCCTGCCAGCGGGCCGCCACCACATCCCATGAATTAGTTTCGGACTGCGTCAAGGAGTAGGTGACCCCAAAGTCCTTGCAATAAGAGACAGCGACAACGTTTCTCTCCTTCCGCTTTCTCCGAGCCACGAGCAATGGCGGACCAAATAGCCGCCACAATATGGCCTGAAACGGAAATCCAGAACCAACGTGGCAAAACGTGGGAACAGAGGCGGGCTTTGGTCGGACTCAGAGTCGCGTCTCCAGGTTTGATCACAAATCCCGGTGAGACAAAACTGCCTCCTCGTCTTATGCATACATACATCCACAATCTATATTGTTGTTTTGGTTTCCTAGAGGACACGAAGTAACAGATGAGCTAACAGTTTCTTTATAAATACGCCAGTATTAGTTTACAGGCCGGTTATTCCTGGAATGATTCACCGGAGCCTCAGTGCCGAGAGCCGGGGAGTTGAATCAGAGTTTAATCACTTTAGTTTATTGTGAACTGCAAGACGAAATCCACCCCGTATAACTTGATACATGGTAAATACACGATTTGCATCTTAATAACACTCAGCTTGCTCATGCAGAGGAGGGGAGCCAGGCGGTAGTTAAAATAGATCTATCTTTGGAGGCCGGAGAGTTTATTTTGATAGCTGCAGCGAGTGTGATGGGCTTTGACTCCCCACCCGGCCATCGGGGGCACAGGCTTCCCCCCCCCCCCGTCATATTCAGTGTGGCTGGGTTTTGCTTTGTAACCCTCTAACCAAAATAAATATTTATTAGCGAAGCCCTTATTTAGCACCTGACCCCACTATTAAATTACCAGAAGACGCTCAGTGTATTAAATAAACGTGACCTCTCTGGGTCTGATCCTCACCTCCAGGGTATTTTGCCAGTAATGTTTCAGAACGTGGATTGCAGCTTTGTTTTCTTTGTTAGGGAAAATACTGAAGGAGGGGGAAATGAGCTGCCCCTGTTTTAGCAAATGCAAATGCCACTTGGGACAGCGGGACTGTAATCTAGATTTGGAAGGATCTTAAGAGGGAATTTGGGTTTATGTTTAACACTGGCAGTTTGGCTTTTCCTTGAATGGTCTTCACTCTTTGAATCCACCCTTGGCTGCTCTCTGATGTACTTCCTCCTTTAGAGCCAGCGTGGTGCAGTGGTTAAGAGCAGGTGGACTTTACTCTAGAGAACCGGGTTTGATTCCCCGCTCCTCCACCTGAGTGGCAGAGGCTTATCTGGTGAATCAGATTTGTTTCCCCACTCCTCCACTGCTGGGTGACCTTGGGCTAGTCACAGTTCTCTCGGAACTCTCTCAGCCCCACCTGCCTCCCAAGGTGTCTGTTGTGGGAAGAGGAGGGGAAAGGAGCTTGTAAGCCACTTTGAGTCTCCTTAGAGGAGAGAAAGGTGTGGTATAAATCCAAACTCTTCTTCTAAAATGTGTGCTGTCCGGTTGCAACTAGCTCTTTCTGCACAAATCGTCAAAAACGTTTCAAAAACATTTTCAGTCTCACCACCTGGTAGATCTTGTTCCTAATGTTTTGCCTGCATCTGTGGCCGGCATCTTCAGAGGTGTATCACAGAGAGAAGTCTGTTATACACTGTGTCCAGTGGGAAGGGAAAGTTTGAATCCAGCGGTGAAAGCCTTCGACAATACATCTGAAAATCTGTCTCTTCTATTCTACTCTGCTATATATACCCAACACATACACCAGCAGTATCCACAGGAGAGAGTGCCGATTTGTCTCAGTCTGAGTTTCCGGACAGCTCTATTATCAACGCAGCTGGCCGACACTGGCTCCGAGTCTTCGCATTGTTCTGTGAGATGCTTTAGACAGTTGAGCGGGACTGAGGCCTGCCGTCTACAGACTTCAGTTTCTTCCTCTGTTATCTGGCAAGCTCCCTCAAGGACCGATTGTTTTGAAAATAATACCTCTGTGTAAAATATTCTCCCTGTCCCACCCAGGCCCCCAGTTTGCGGTCAGTTTGATTTGTGCCACAGCTCTTTATTTTTGTGAGCGAAGCCTTGGCACGATCTCAGGACACCCCAGGAATAACTTTACCTGGTGGGTAAATCACGAGGTCCTGAAGGCTTTGGCGCACCGTGCTCTCTTCGCGTGGCGGTAATAACACAGTAATGGAAGTGCATCGAGCTCCAGTCTCTCTCCTTCCCCCCCCCCCCCCGCAATTCACTATTGATGACCTATCTGCCAAATGGGATTCTGAAAGGGTTCTGAGAAACAGCACACAGACTCTTCCTTTCCGAAATGGACGTCCTCTCCTCTGTGTTTTCAGACTGGCAACAAAGCCCAAAGCGCTGGATTAAAAGTTGTTCCAGTTGCCGGCTCTGTATCCTGCATTGTTGCTGTACTGATCTGTGTGTGTGTTTTTCCTAATCTCCCATTTTTCCATTGATAGTTTCACAGCGACCCTGTGAGGTAGGACATGCTGAGAGAGACAGAGAGAACCAGCCAGATGTGTACTGTGTTTCAGAGAGGACAGTATACTCCCCTGCCCCCTATTTAATCATATTCTATTATTTTATGTAAACTACCTTGACTCGTAGACGTCACAAGGCAGGGGTGGAAATCTAATACATAAATGTGTGCTCTGAGCACATGGAGCCCTTGGATAGTCAAATCATCACCATACAATTTAATTGACCAAGAAGGTCTATACGTGCAAAGCAATACGTCTACAGATCCGCTCTACAATGAACAGGGAATCGCTAATGTTGCGTGAAACATCTGCGTGTTTACCAACATTTCTCCACAATGAGGACTAGCGCCTTACTTTTGAAAGGCAGATTCTTGGGAATCTTTACAGGGTATCCAGTTGCGTGCGGAGAGCCAGACCCTGCTGTTAGCAACATGAATGGCTGCCATCGGTATTTAGCGATTTTAAATTGTGGGTTTTATACATTTTGCATTTTGCACATTGTAAGCCACCTTGATTTCCATAAGGGCAGCTAGTGAATGCTTTAAATTAATAAAAAATAAACAATCCAATATATGTCCCCCTCAGTGTGCATGGTGCAAGAAAACAGGTCTTTGAACCAAAGCACTTACAATCTAAAATTTTGGGCAAAGGGTTAGAGGAAAGAGGTGGATACAGTGATAAGTGGGTAGTATTTGACAGGGAGGAGCTGCATGGCGTAGTGGTTAAGTGCTTGCATTGCCACTCACACGGCCAGGAGTTCAAGTCCCCTGTGGGTCAGATATCCTGGCAGCTGGCTCATGGTCAACTCAGCCATCCATCCATTTCTTGGTTGGTAAATGAGTACCTAGCTCATAACTAGGGGGTAAAGAATAGCAATGGCAAACTACCCCTCAAAAGAGGCTTGCCTATGACATCACTGCTCGCAGTGGTACCCCAGGGTCGGACACAACTGAAGGAGAAACTTTACCTTTATTTCACAGGGGCATAAATGGCGGACAAGGGACTATGACTGCACATTAAACAAGCCACATCTAGTTTTTCTTTGAAGACCGCTTACATTTTTTTAGCGTAGCTTTCTGCTGTCATTTTGTTCCCCTTGGCTTTGGAAAGAGAATAAATTATTGTTCAAAAAGGACACCGCCCCGTTCACAAATGGACCCTGAGCAACAATGCTGGTCTGTTTTGTTTTAGCCTTGCGTAGCACCCGTGGAATGATACCCGCGTCCCGAGGAAGAATATTCCCCTTGTGGTCTTTGTGTTTTTATCAAACAAAGCGCAACGCTCGAGCCCGTTTCCAGGCACTGACAATAGCGACGTGATTTCACTGGCTGCCCAGTTCCTCTTAATCCATCTGTGTTTAAAAGTTTGGTTTCTATCACTGTGCTTTTCTGCCGCATCAGCGAAAATATTTCTCATTCTTCTGCACTGAAGATGGCTATTTTGTTACATGTCTTAAATTGTGTGGAATTTACGAGACTGGGAAACAAGAGTTTAGTAGGAAGCAGAACTGCAAAACACAGGAGGTTTTTTTTTTCATACGCCGTCCAACTTTGGGGTAGATTTGGTGGGTGGTTTTTGAGAAGGAGCATTTCTCAGAAATACTAAGTCAACAGGACTTTGTACTTGGAAATGGTACAGAGGGCCAGTCTGGTGGTTAACCAAGCTTCACTGTTCTGTCTTCTGGCAAAAGGAAGCAAGGTAAACATATGGGGCTGACTTATACAGAGGCCGTTTATGCATGCACTCCTTACCCCACGGCTATTTGCTTTGCCGTGGGCTTTCCCCATGGTTTTTTTTTTGTTTACACTGGGATTCTCCTCCTGTGAAGGGTCCCTAGCCAAGCTGATCCACCGTTTTGCCCACCTGCCACTTCCTTGTTCTTTCCTCACAACCTCCTTTTGGGGGTTAGATTTTTTAAAATCATTTTAATCATTTAATCACTTCTGATCATTTTGAAACAGTGGCCCAAAGAGTGGGAGGAACTGCTGTGATGTGGATGGAGGAAGGTAGGGAGGAGCGAGAAAACCTGAAGGAAGCTTAATGCATGTCAATCTCCTTTGCTTTCCCTGTGATGGGAGGAAAAAAAGTTGCACTTTAAGAACTTTCAGAAACTGCGGGGATTTTCTGATCTGAAGGTTGGGTGATCGCCGAAGAGGGGAAAAATGTGTTCTTAACCAAGAATCAAATCCAAAAGGAATGCACGCTCAATGCAAAGGAGACTACACATGCCTAAATGTTCTCAGATCATTGGTCCATTATGCTCAGGGCAGAATAATTTGACTTGCAATGGACTTCTGGGATCTCAGGATGAAAAAGGTCTTTTCAATCCGAGATGCTTTAACTCCGAGAATTAAAACTTGGGCCCTATGCACGTATTCTGCCATTCACGTGTTGAATTAAATCTCTGGATAGCCCTAAGCCTGTTCTTGTCAGATCTCAGAAGCTAAGCAGGGTCAGCCCTAGCTGGTATTTGAATGGGCAACCTCCAAGGAATACCAGGGTGATGATGCTGAGGCAAGCAAACAACCCCAGAGGTCTCTTGCCTTGAAAATCCTACCAGGTCACCATAAGTCGGATGTAAATTGATAGCGCATAAAAAAGGTTATAGAAATGCCCTATGGAGAGAAACTTAGGGAACTGGGAATGTTTAGCCTGGAGAAGTGAAGGTTAAAAAGGAACATGATGGGTATGTTTAAATATTTGAAAGGATGTCATCTCGAAGACGGAGCAAGCTTGTTTTCTGCTGCCTCATAGACCTTGAATTCCATGGAGTCAAGGTGCAGTAAAGATAGATTCCACCTAAACATTAGAAAGAACTTCCTGACCGTCAGGGCTGTTCGACAGTGGAATTCACTGCCTCAGAGAGTGGTGGAGTCTCCTTCTTTGGAGGTTTTTAAGCAAAGGCTTGATGAACATATGTTGGGAGTGCTTTGATCGTGTGTTCCTGCATGGCAGGGGGATTGGACTTGATGGTCTCTTCCCACTCTATGATTCTATGTTTTTTAAAAATAAATTAATAACCCAATGGCACCAAATAGCCTGACCTCCTGAACTGGATAAACCCTGAACAGACTTCTGCTGATTTGGGCTGCCAGAGCTGCAGGTTGGGCTATCATAGTTTTCTCTGCAGGCTGTATTTGGGACTTGGAATTTCCCAGCCATTCACACTCTGCTCAAGTCGCCATTTGTTATTTTTTGCTTTAGGGGCCGCATCTGTGTTCTCCCCTTTCCCCTTCTTCTCTCTCCTTCTGTCTTTCTGTAAAGCAAAAAAAAAAAGGAGGAGAATATTTGTGTAACTGGTCTTGGCAATAAGACGGGCTATAAATCTCGAACGATGAGCCTCCTAGCATAAATTGTCTTAGAGGAATGTCTAGAAATACATTTAGCTTGCTGGAGCGGATTGTTGGCTCGGAGGGCACGGAGCAATTACACAATGTTGCGTTGAAGTGGGGAGAGAGAGACTTGTGAGTCTTGTTGGGGTGTCTACGGCACTCTCTGTTTTTACTCAGTGGGACAAAACATGGCTATGGGTTCTATTCCGCAGCTAAACTCACCAGATTTCACCGTAACTAGCATAGCCAAGACAGTTCATGAATTTTCAACTGTCCAATAGATCGCTTCCAATATTTTTTTTGTGTGATGGTGGCAAGCTGTATAACCATCACAAACTGTCAGCTGAATTCAAATTAGGTAAAGAAAACATAGAGAGCCAGCATGGTGTCGTTAAGAGTGGCGTGCTGCAATCTGGAGAATCCAGTTGTTTCTCCACTGCTCCACATGAAGCCTGCTGGGTGGTGACTTTGGGCCAGGCACAGTTCTCTCAGAACTCTCTCAGTCCGCAGGGAGGCAGGCAGTGGCAAGCAACCTCTGAATGTCTCTTGACTTGAAAACTCTACGGGGTCCCCATCAGTCAGCTGTGACTTGACGGCATTCAATCACAAGGAAAGTACTTCTAATGTTCAATATGGCAGGTATAAACGCAGGGTATAAAAACCAACTCTTCTTCTACCCTTAATCCGGAGCCAACCTTGAAAGGAACTCACCTTAAACAGTGCTTGTGTACTAGCCACTATGGGGGAGCTCTGCAAGGGGGGAAGAGGGAGCTTCCAGTTTCCTTACTGCTCCACTTTCTCCAGATGAAAGGGCATTGGGGGGGATCACCACTTTTCTCTGGCTCCGTGTGTCTCTCCTAATTTTAGATGTGGGGTGGGTCAGAAATAGTGAGGCAGCAATTGAGGCAGCAATTGAGACAAGCAATGATGTTCATAGAAAATATTGTTCGGTCGCTTCTCCTTGAGGTCTGCAAGACAACAGCAGGCATATTCGGCCTATCACATCCTCGGCTATGTTCGGTGACAGGGAGCAAACTGGGCCTCCACAGCACAGCCTCCGGGCTTGGTTTAAACCAGGCGTCATCATCAAGACACGATAGCTAGCGTCTCCAAAGAGTTTTGGCACTGTATCTCTCTCTTAATGTTTTATTTTATTATTACTATTATTATTGCTTCCTTCAACTCCCCCTTAAGATTTTTCAAGGGTGAGGGAGTTCAGCTTCCATCTGGGGTTTACTCGGCCCTGACATTTTGTTTAAATAAGTACAGCGCAGTGTTGGGAAATCTTTGTGGCAGGCGAGCCATCTGCCCAGAGAAAAAGGCAGAGCCTCGGCTGGGGAGTTTTTTGCTTGGAAAACTCAGGAGTTCGAGGGCGGCCCGACCCTTAACATATCTGTCCAAAAGAATCAACTGTGTCCGAGCCCGGAGAGCCTTTTGCCAAGGCGAGCTGCAATCCTCCATTTATTTCTCTTCCCCCTCTTGTTCGACTAAAATATCCATACAAGCTTGCGAGAGAGTTCCCCCTGTCTGTGACCTTCCGTACACTTTGGTAATCGCCTTTTCTCCACCACAGCAACAAAGCTATAAAGGGATGATTAATGCATTTGCCGATATATATATTTTTTCACAGTTTTTTTTTAAAGAAGGAGAAAACAACCAACAACAACGCAAAAACCTCAGGCTAAGTTTCCCGTGCGCTTGCCGGCTCTATTACAGACAAAACGGGAGGAGTGCCAGAAAATGCGCCGCTAATTGTGATTAAAAAGGTCTTGGTGGGCGTGAAACACATCCCCATTAGTTCTATTTAATGAAGCATTGCTTTGGAGTGAGAGAGCCTTCTTTCCCATGCAAATTGTCTTGCAGCATTTGGTGCTGGAGTGCCTTCCTGTCGCTTTCTCAAGATAGTCGCTTCCCTCCACTCTAACGGTTTAGCTGAGGAGGAAGCATATGGTCAGTGGGAGCATGCCTCGAGATCTAGAACCTTGAGATCTAGAACCTTGAAGCCACTTTTCGGTCCAGGTTGCTCGTGACAGAGGATGAGATCCCTCGCTCGGCCTCCTGCCTTTTTCAGTTTTCAGCTCGATAAAGCCAAGACAATATCTGCAGTTTTGATGGTAACACCAGCAGCAGAAGAAGTTGCTTAACCGTTTCCCTCTGTGTTCTTTCCCCAATATTAAAGGTTCCCAACTGCAAAACCGTTGTTAGCCAACAGGAAGGGGGCACACAGGAAGGGGGCATGTAACCTCTATCTGTGGGTTCTGTGGGGCAGAACTTGGAATGAGTTTGCAACAACAATTTTTAAAAACAAAATGGTTTACTTTCTTAACACATAACATTAAACATCAACATTTAACATCACACTTCAAGGTCCTGTTCAGGTTGCATTTTCAAGTCCTTAATTTTACAGCCTACTGATATTGCCAAGTCCAATTCTTCTTTGCAAGTGGGTTGGCTCCTGAAGATTCCAAGGGCTTGATGAACAGGATTCAACATGCTGAAGGTTTCCAGGAGAACTCTCACCCATTACAACCACAAAAAGAAACCCTTAACAAGGTGTTAAGGGCTTATAGAACCAAGGTCCGAGTCTGGTAGCCTTGTCTCCTCCAAACTAGCTCTGCAGCCTTCTGCTGCTTTGAGTCTCCACCCCTTACTGGGTCAACCCATTCTGAGCATGGGGGTTACAGGCACACGCAGGTAACTCTGAAACTTCCCCTCCACATATCACATTTTTATCAGATTTGACCCTAATCTCACATTAGTGCACATGCCAACTCTCTTGTGGCACGCATGCACTAAGGCTTAATGACACAAGAAGTGCCCCGCTAGATTGGATCGAGGGTACATCCAGTCTGGCATCTTGTTTCCGTCACTGAACAGTCGAATGGCTCTGGAGATCTCACTCACAGGGCATGAAAACGGTGGCCTGCTGCCTCCTGCTGCCCTCCCAGCAGTAATGGCAACAAGCAAGGGGGAGAAGCTCTTCCTGCTCCCTCAGATTGCTGTATTGGTGGCTGCTACCACAACGCTTCGCTCGGGGACTGGGCTGTCACATGCTGGACCAAGAGAGGCAAGAGCATTTGGCTCAGCTTAACAAATGTCCAACTTTGTATTCCATGCAAACAAATCACCAGATCCATAAATTTATTGATTTTGGCAGGCCACCCTTCAAGCCCCTTCCACACATGCAGACTAATGCACTTTCAATCCACTTTCAGTGCACTTTGCAGCTGGATTTTACTGTGCGGAAGAGCAAAATCCACGTGCAAACGCTCGTGAAAGTGTATTGAAAGTGTATTATTCTGCACGTGCGGAAAGGGCCTCAGTGACAGCTCAGGGCGGATTCCAACAGACCCAGTAAATATGTAAAATGGCAGCTGGACATAATTAATACATTTGGAACCCCATTAAAACCCAATGGTGACAATATAACTGCAATAAGTACTTGAAAACAGAAGGGGAAGAAGCAGAGGAGGCCTGGCAGATGGAACAACCTCAGCTGTACACCTGGTGGAACAGGCTCTATCTTATAGGCCCTGCGGAACTGCATCAGCTATCATAGGACTCCAAGCTCACTAAGCAGAGCGTTCTACCATGTAAGACATATAATGTATCCAGTACCAGGAGGGATTCAGCAAGAAAATCCCAAATAAATAGGACAAACTCTGTCGTTAAAATGAGTTGGGATTCCCCACCCCTCAATTTCCTCTTCCCTCTATTCCCCTCCAGCAGCAGCTCTTCGATTGGTTGTTCCGCCGTTTCTTTCAGAGAAATAAAAACCTCTTTCTTTCTCACATCTGGATCTTTGCCAAAGACGCGAAAACCCTATTTTGGTTAAATTACAGCGCCCAGATTTTCCCGTCACAAAACACGTTGATTTTATATTCAAAAAGATTTTTATATTTAGCCTGTTAACCTTTTTGTAATCCCCACCCACCGCTTTTAAACTGCAGAATGTTGGGTTTTTTTAAATAAATAAGGGTGGTTTTTTTAAAAAAAAACCCTGCTAATTGTTGTCAGTAGGGTATCAGCCGTGGCCCCTTAGCAATTTAAACTCATTGAGCTGTAATGCAGGTGCTGATAATTGGAGGGCTGCTATTGTTTTCTTGGCGATGGTGAATATATTTCAAACAATTCCTTGCAAATTGGATTTGAGAACATAAAAAAATACACAGTTTAAAGATAACTTGAGCTTCCAGTTTAGATCCGGAGGGAGGTGGGAGCAGCTACGCCCGCTGGCGTGGCCGCACAGAGCTTTGTCCTCTTCTCAGGTCTCTGCCGCACGCCACGGACACGGGAAACACCTACCAGGGTGGGATATGAACAATGCATTCTGAAGGATGGCTGTGCAAGAGGGGACTTTGTTTTAAAAAAAATGGGACTGTGTTACAGTTTTTACTTGGAGTTTAGGGACCTGACGATAGATCTCAGAAGCCTGATCTTGTTAGATCTCAGAAGCTAAGCCAGGGAGACCGCTGAGGACGTCCAGAGTCACGACGGAGAGGCAGGCAATGGCAAACCACCTGTGAACCTCTGTTGCCTTGAAGATCCTCTAGGGTTGCTATAAGAGCCAGCGTGGTACAGTGGCTAAGAGCAGGTGCATTCTGACCTGGAGAACCGGGTTTGATTCCCCACTCCACCCTACTCCGTAACGCATCTCTCGCTCTCGACTCGCCATTTGTACTGTTCAGATCTCATGTGTTAGATAAGGGCTTCACAGGTCAAATGTTATAAGGATGGAACTGCAATTTTGGCCCCTTCGCTTCACGTAGATGCTGGCAGGGGCTGATGGGAATTGTAGTCCATGAACATCTGGAGCACCATAGGTTGACCACCCCTGAGCTAAAAGGTAGGGGAAGAACGTATTGTTGCTTTCCTCCTATTTGGCCTTTTGGTTCTTGTTAACTCTGGATTTCTCCCCCCACCCCCCGCCTGCCCCAGCCCTCTCATTAATTACCGAACTTTTATTGGTAATTGAATCAAGCATTAAAGACTAACGCACTGTGTCTGGTCACCTTTAAATGGGAGACATCCCCAGCTCCCCGGGATCTATAACCCTCTCTCTCCTCATTCTCCTTTTCCCTTTTATTTTATATTTTAAAGGAAGAAAATATTACGGCATTTAGGGCGACCCATCAACAGCTAATAAGTCTTTATGCCCCGTTATTAGAAGCTGCGCCTACAGTTTAACGATAATGACTCCGTCGCCCTAAGTCATAGGTGCTCATCTCCAGCAATGTGTCTCCCTTCGCTCGTTCCCTCCTCCACCGCCGCCCTCTGGTTTTATGCCCTACACAGGTGATTAGCATGTCGTAATTGAGTCGGTTGTAAAAAGATAATTAATTGACATTTTACTCCCAGAGAGGTCAAACTGCCCTGCCTCTTGGACGGTCGTTACCAGCCGAGTCATTCCTGCCGGTGCTTCGCCTCCCCTCCCCAAGGTGACGGGATGACCTTTATCTTGCTGATCAAGACATAATTGTTGTAATTAAAATAGACGCAGAGGGAGGATTTAAAGAGTGAAGCCTGGAAGGTGGGATTTTCTGATTCCGCCTGGCTTTGCCGTGGCAGCCACAAGCATGGAGTCAACTGCTTCCAGCAGTGGCGTAGATGGTTAAGAGCTCGTGTATCTAATCTGGAGGAACCTTGTTTGATTCCCAGCTCTGCCACCTGAGCTGTGGAGGCTTATCTGGGGAATTCAGATTAGCCTGTGCACTCCCACACACGCCAGCTGGGTGACCTTGGGCTAGTCACAGCTTCTCGGAGCTCTCTCAGCCCCACCTACCTCACAGGGTGTTTGTTGTGAGGGGGGAAGGGCAAGGAGATTGTCAGCCCCTTTGAGTCTCCTGCAGGAGAGAAAGGGGGGATATAAATCCAAACTTTTCTTCTTCTTCTTCTTCTTCTTCTTCTTCTTCTTCTTCTTCTTCTTCTTCTTCTTCTTCTTCTTCTTCTTCTTCTTCTTCTTCTTCTTCTTCTTCTTCTTCTTCTTCTTCTTCTTCTTCTTCTTCTTCTTCTTCTTCTTCTTCTTCTTCTTCTTCTTCTTCTTCTTCTTCTTCTTTATACAGGCCCCTTCCACACACGCAGAATAATGCAGTTTCAGTCCACTTTCACAATTGTTTGCAAGTGGATTTGGCTCTTCCGCACAGTAAAATCCAGCTGCAAAGTGCATTGAAAGTGCATTATTCTGCATGTGTGGAAGGAGCCACAGAATCCAACCATCGGCCTATTAAATACCTTAAATGGCATGAAAGGGAGCCAGCGTGGTATGGTGGTTAAGAACATGTGCACTCTAAACTGGACAATTGGGTTTGATTCCCCGCTCTGCCACTTGAGTTGTGCAGGCTTATCTGGTGAACTAGATTAGCTTGTGCACTCCAACACATGCCTGCTGGGTGACCTTGGCCAAGTCACAGTTCTTCGGAACTCTCTCAGCCCCACCCACCCCACAGGGAGTTTGATGTGGGGAGGGGAAGGAGATTGTAAGTCCCTTTGAGTCTCCTTGCAGGAGAGAAAGGGGGGATACAAATCAATTGTAAATGGAAAAGGAGCACTCTCTAAGTTCTTTTGTGCAACAACACGTGCTAAAAAGTCAGCCGCTTTCATTGCAATTTCAGGGTTGTTTTAATTTGTGTCGATATTGTTTGTGTGTATTTCGTGTTACAAGTAGGGTTCTTTTGAATGGCCTGGGACTGCAATTAAAAAAAATATTCTCTCTCTACTGATATGATTTTCTGTTTCTTTGTACTCTGCCTTTGTTCCAAGCAACTCAGAGTCAACTGCTTCCAATCAGGTTGCTCCGTAAAGACTTAGCCCAAGATCAGCCAGGATGTTTGTTCACTGAATGGGAAACTCTGAAGGTTTTCCCTCTTCCCAGATCAACAATCCATGTGGGGAGGGGAAGGAGATTGTAAGCCCCTTTGAGTCTCCTCAACATGGTGTAGTGGTTAAGAGCGGTTGACGAGAACCGGGTTTCCCACTCTTCCACATGAGTGGTGGACTCTTATCTGGTGAACTGGATTTGTTTCCCTGCTCCTCCACATGAAGCCAGCTGAGTGACCTTCAAACTCTCTCAGGGGAGGGGAAGGTGATCAAAAGCCACTTTGAGACACCTGAAAGGTAGAGGAAAAGTGGGGTATAAAAACCCAATCCTTCTTCTTCTTCTTCTTCTTCTTCTTCTTCTGGGTCGGCTGCAATTGCACTTTGAACAATACCACTTAAGTCCTACTTTTTCAAGCATGGGTCACCCTTATTCCTCTCCCCTCCCCCGCTGAGTACTTTGTTGAAAGCATATCACACCAACAGTTATCAGTGAGACGAAAGAAGTTAGCAGCTGCGAAGTCTTTATTGAAAACTATTAGTGCATTAAGAAATTGGAAATTATGCTGTAAGCAATATGGTTCCCATTCATTGCTCAGAACATAAATACTGCTACTCCAGCAAAAGCTAATCGAGAGAGAGAGGTGTTAAAAGAACGTCCTTGTGAAAGTGGAAGGCTAACTTTTACTCTCTTTTGTTTTTTAATAGGACCATTTAACCACCGGGTTGAGACCCTTTCAAAAGAAGCACAGCACTTAACAGTCTGGAAGTTCTTGTTTTAATGTTCTGTAGTGAGGAGCAGGGTTCTCTGAGGCTAAAGTGGAACTTCAAGAAGAAGAAGAAGAAGAAGAAGAAAAGTTTGGGTTTATATGCCCCCTTTCTCTCCTGTAAGGAGACTCAAGGTGGCTACAAGCTCCTTTCCTTCCTCTCCCCACAACAGACACCTTGTGAGGTCGGTGGGGCTGGAAGAGCTTGGAAGAACTGTGAACAGCCCAAGGTCACCCAGCTGGCATGTCTTGGAGTGCATGAGCTAATCTGGTTCCCCAGATAAGCCCCCACAGCTCAAGTGGCAGAGCAGGGAATCAAACCTGGTTCTCCAGATTAGAGTGCACCTGCTCTTAACCACTACACAACTGCTGCTGTCTGAAAGAAGAGCACTGCTGGTATTTTGGTGAGGGCAGGGGGTGATTTTGCTTTTTTTTTTTTTTTTGGTCTCTACTGTTTCATCATATCTTTATTTTGCTTCTCCCTCTTCCAAATTAAACCCAGTACCCGAGTTCTGGGCCATTTTCTGTTCCTTGTATAGGTTGTATTTCAATAAAATGCATTTTATCAACATTCTTTGTTGATAATCAACATTGTTTGCACACAGAAAGAGACCATCTAAAAACTGTCCAATATGCATATACAATACCAAAGAATCTACAAAACCAACCATGAAAACCAGAGAATCCAAACAACTGAACAAATGATTTAAAAATTATTTAAAGAAACCAAACAGGGGATATTTGTCACACGAGGCCCACCTATTTTAGCAAGCTGTGGATTGACTTCTGTCTTGTTTCTGACAACACACCATTGTTTGTCAACAGTCTGTGGCAGTGTTGTTTCTTTTTATTGGATGTGAGTTTGGATTTCACCTGTCATGTTGAAACTGACTTTTTATGCACCTGGACTGTCAGAAACTTAGAGTGATGGCCAAGGTGAAATATAACTTTCTGAAATAAAGAATTGAACCCAGGATGGCGGGTGTTGGGTTCTCACGAGACCTTCCAATAAACATTTAACTTTTATCCTTTTAATCACTGCGTTGCCAGTGTGGTGTAGTGGTTAAGAGCGGGTGGATTCTAATCTGGAGAACTGGGTTTGATTCTCCACTCCTCCACCTGTGTGGCAGAGGCTTATCTGGTGAACCAGGTGTGTTTCCGCACTCCTACATTCCTGCTGGGTGACCTTGGGCTAGTCACAGTTCTTCAGAACTCTCTCAGCCCCACCTACCTCACCAGGTGTCTGTTGTGGGGAGAGGAAGGGAAAGGAGCTTGTAAGCCACCTTGAGTCTCCTTACAAGAAAGAAAGGTGGGGTATAAATCCAAACTCCTCCTCCTCCTCCTCTTCTTCTATTCCCACTGTTCTGCCAACCCCTTGTTCATAAAACTGACCTTGTACTCCTGCAGGTGGACTCTGTAGCATTGGTACAAAGCTCTTGCATATTGTTCAGGGTTTGTTTTTGTTTTTTTAAAAAAAGAAATGAATGTCAATTTCATGTTTGATCACTGCTGCTAAAGCAAACAAGAAAAGAGACAGTTTCTTAGTTGCTTGCTATTCTTCTTTGCCCAGGGATGGAGGACAACGTCCACTGTAATTCATGCTCCCAGAGAGTAGAGCATGGCTCAGCCATTTTCATTAATATCATCCTTGCTACTCCTCCGACGGATGTTCTGCTCGCCATGCAGTTGGATGACGCCCAAGAGGTAAAATGAGCCAGGGGTACCAGCTGGTGGTTCTCCGCTCTGCTCCCTGAAGGAACTCCCAGAGCCTCTGTCTGTGCAGAACCCAAAGCCCCTTCCATCTCTGGCCCACGTTCCAGGAGGTAGAACATTTGCTGTGACTGGCAGAAGATATTCCAGAGTTCATAAGCAAAATGTGCTTATGCGTGTGGCGCTCTCCCACAGAGACAGAGAGAGATATCTGTTTTAAGTTTAATAAAACTTAGAGAGCCTGCGTGGTGTAGTGGTTAAGAGCAGGTGGATTCTAATCTGGAGAATCAGGTTTGATTCCCCACTCCTCCACCTGAGTGGCAGAGGCTTATCTGGTGAACCAGATATGTTTTCACACTCCTGCATTCCTGCTGGGTGACCTTGGGCTAGTCACAGTTCTCTGGGAACTCTCTCTGCCCGATCTATGTCACAAGGTGTCTGTTGTGGGGAGAGGAAGGGAAAGGAGCTTGTAAGCCACCTTGAGTCTCCTTACAGGAGAGAAAAATGGGGTATAAATCCAAACTACTACTACTACTACTACTACTACTACTACTACTACTACTACTACTACTCTTACTTCTTCCAACATTCATAGGATGGGCCTAGAGATCTCCCAGAATTACAACTGAGATCCAGATTACAGAAATCAGTTCCCTGGGAGGAGCCGACTTTCTGGAATACCATAGATTCTAGGTGAAATTCCTTACTGAATTCCCTCCTTCATTGGCAGGACCTGCCAATCTCCAGAAACTTCCTAGGCTAGAGTTGAGGTTTTGGGAGCACATGTAGTTATGCGCTTGTGCAAGTAGTTATTGATAAGTACCAAAATGCAGAAGAGGACCCCATTGTATCATCGAAGGCTTTCACAGCCGGCATCAACTGGCTGTTTTGGGTTTTCTGGTCGCTTGGCCGTGGTCTGGGAGTTTTAGCTCCTAATGTTTACCCGCACGTGAACAAAAACGTTAGGAATTAAAACTACCAGGCCGCAGCCACACAGCCCAGAAAACCCACAACAGCCAGAACCCCGTTGTAGTTTAAATGGCCCTTTAAGATCCATGTGGAAAATGTTTCATTCTTTTCTTTCTTTCTCTTTTTCTTCCTCTATCCTCAAGGTTTTATCCCCACGAAAAATGAAAAAACGAAAAGACAAGATCCATGTTGAAAAATTGGCCACTTCACAGGAGTTACTTATGCCCACCAGGTTTGTTTGAATTTCTCTTTCTTCCCAGGCCTAACTGTACGTTACATGGGAGTTCTCCATGGGTTGCTCACATTTATTTAATTGACTCTCTTCAAATCACAGATGAGCTCACTTTTGTCCCAAATAACTAGGATATCCAGGAGAGTTGGTGGGCGGGGGTTAATCTCCATCCAACCCCATTCTGTTTTTCCAAAAAATATCCCTCCTCAAAGTTGCTGTGGTCACCACTGGGGGAAAAGATATGGGTACCCCACAAAAGGAAAAAGGAAAAAAATCCATTGAAACGATTGCCAAATTACTCCATGCGTATTGCTGTTGTATGATTCTTCTGTTGGATGACCCTATAATCATAGAGTTGGAAGGGGCCAAACAGGCCATCTAGTCCAACCGTCTGCTCAAGCCAGGATCAGCTAGACTAGAGCATTCCTGACAAGGGCTCATGCAGCTGCTTCTTGAAGACTGCTTCTTGAAGATTGCCAGAGAGTGAGAGCTGACCATCTCCTTTGGCATCTGATTCCAGTTCTGGGTCGGCAGCTTGGATCCTACACTTCCATTCCGCAGGTACTCCTCTGCCTCTTGTGGTCCTCTGGCGCTAGACATTGCCGCTTACTTAAGACCAGCATCTTTTAAACAGCCAGAAAACCTCCAGCATGAGAGGAATGTGCTCTGCAGTGACAGGTCCCCTCTGCAGTGGGCAAAGAGGAGGACAATGAGAAAGAAGGTGTATGATCTAAAAACCATCAAGCCCAAGACACCAACCATGTAATACCCTTTATTAAGACCAGTCCAACGACACAGAGCAGTGAGCGAGCCTTCAGCAGAATTTTTTATCTGGTCCAGAACTTACAAAATAAAAAGAGGGGGTGCAGATTTTAAGCAGATGTTTCAGCTGAACCAGATGTGTTTGCACACTCCTACATTCCTGCTGGGTGACCTTGGGCTAATCTCAGTTCTTCGGAACTCTCTCAGCCCCACCTTCCTCCCAGGGTGTCTGTTGTGGGGAGAGGAAGGGAAAGGAGCTTGTAGGCCACCTTGAGTCTCCTTACAGGAGAGAAAGGTGGGATATAAATCCAAAATACTACTACTACTGCTTCTACTGCTTCTACTGCTGCTGCTGCTGCTGCTTCTTCTTCTTCTTCTTCTTCTTCTTCTTCTTCTTCTTCTTCTTCTTCTTCTTCTTCTTCTTCTTCTTCTTCTTCTTCTTCTTCTTCTTCTTCTTCTTCTTCTTCTTCTTCTTCTTCTTCTTCTTCTTCTTCTTCTTCTTCTTCTTCTTCTTCTTCTTCTTCTTCTTCTTCTTCCCATACTGTTACATCTGAAATGTGACCTCCCCCCCCAGCCTGGTAGATTCCTCATCCATCGCCTGTTATTTATTTCTGAAAAAAACATTCTTCTTTCCTGTCTTCACAGCTTTGTGTAGAGAAGCTTAGGACAGCTTTATCCACTGCTCCCCCCCCCCCCCAGTTCTGCATCATTTGTGAGCTTTTGTTTTCCATGCTAAATAGAAATCCCAGCCTCTGGTTTTCAGAGAGCATTTGACCTTCATCTGTACTTCCCCACTCAACTTTTGCCGCTGCAAGTGTTGAAACTCACAGTGCCTTGTGTTGAAATGTGTGAGGAGGGAGATTGTTTAAAAAAAAGTGATTAACACCAAAACTCTGGCTCTCAACAGCCAGTATGATGCCTAATATCAAGATGGTCAGAAGGGTACCACTGAATTCTGGCGAAGACCTCCAAGCCCATCTCTGTACACAAACATGGGCCATGCCAAGTAGAGTATCTTTGGTAAATAGCTCTGAGCCAAAAGAAGTCATGGCTGCTCAAGAGCAACCAACTTTGCCAAGGCACAAAATGGCAGTTGTTCTGGTTGTTGTTGTCAAAGAAATCTTTCCGGCAGAGACAGTTTGAGGCCAGGCTTCCTAGCCGTTGTGTTGCATTGTTCTATCACAGAATGCTGTTTGAATTAGGTTCTGGTATGAAGGATGCTTCCAAAGTTCTGACTGGTTTTTGGAATTCCAAATTAAGTGGTGCCAGGTTCTGTCCTTTAGTGGTCCTGCGTTCTTCTCAGGGAACAATGCCCCATTCTATCCTTCAGTCGTGCTGGGTTCTTCTGAGGGAACATCGCCCCGTTCTATCCTTCAGTCGTGCTGGGTTCTTCTGAGGGAACATCGCCCCGTTCTATCCTTCAGTCGTGCTGGGTTCTTCTGAGGGAACATCGCCCCGTTCTATCCTTCAGTCGTGCTGGGTTCTTCTGAGGGAACATCGCCCCGTTCTATCCTTCAGTCGTGCTGGGTTCTTCTGAGGGAACATCGCCCCATTCTATCCTTCAGTCGTGCTGGGTTCTTCTGAGGGAACATCGCCCCATTCTGTCCTTCAGTCGTGCTGGGTTCTTCTGAGGAATCATCACCTTGTTCTGTCCTTCACTGGTTCAAGGTTCTTCTGAGGGAGCATCGCCCCGTTCTGTCCTTCAGTCGTGCTGGGTTCTTCTGAGGGAAGATCGCCCCATTCTATCCTTCAGTCGTGCTGGGTTCTTCTGAGGGAACATCGCCCCATTCTGTCCTTCAGTCGTGCTGGGTTCTTCTGAGGAATCATCACCTCGTTCTGTCCTTCACTGGTTCAAGGTTCTTCTGAGGGAGCATCGCCCCGTTCTATCCTTCAGTCGTGCTGGGTTCTTCTGAGGGAACATCGCCCCGTTCTATCCTTCAGTCGTGCTGGGTTCTTCTGAGGAATCATCACCTCGTTCTGTCCTTCACTGGTTCAAGGTTCTTCTGAGGGAGCATCGCCCCGTTCTATCCTTCAGTCGTGCTGGGTTCCTCTGAGGGAACATCGCCCCATTCTATCCTTCAGTCGTGCTGGGTTCTTCTGAGGGAACATCGCTCGCTCTATCCTTCAGTCGTGCTGGGTTCTTCTGAGGAATCATCACCTCGTTCTGTCCTTCACTGGTTCAAGGTTCTTCTGAGGGAGCATCGCCCCGTTCTATCCTTCAGTCGTGCTGGGTTCCTCTGAGGGAACATCGCCCCATTCTATCCTTCAGTCGTGCTGGGTTCTTCTGAGGGAACATCGCCCCGTTCTATCCTTCAGTCGTGCTGGGTTCTTCTGAGGAATCATCACCTCGTTCTGTCCTTCACTGGTTCAAGGTTCTTCTGAGGGAGCATCGCCCCGTTCTATCCTTTAGTGGTGCTAAAGGGTTCTTCTGAGGAAACAGCCCATTTTATCCTGGGGACCAAATGGGACCGAATCCAATTATTACCGATACCAAAACCAATCATTACCGATTTTTACCAATTACTGAAAAAAGATTATTACCAATTATTACTGATTACCAAAACCGAATATTACCAATTAATGAAACTGATTATTACCAATTTTCACCAATTACCAAAACCAATTATTATTGATTACTGAATCTGATTTTTACCCATTAATAGTGGAACTGAAATCAATTATTAGCAATACCGAAACCGATTATTACCGATTACTGAAACCGATTATTATTGATTATTACCGATAACTGATACCAATTATTACTGATTATTACTGATTACCCAAACCGATTATTACTGATTACTGAAACTGATTATTACCGATTATTACCGAAACCAATTATTAGATATTATTACCGATTACTGAAACATACAGGAATGTAAGCTCAAAGAGGAGGAGGAGACCACATGTGCATAAATGACCTGACACTTAAAAAGCTGAAAGGAGGTTCAAAGACAGATTATTTTTCCCATGATTCTCTTTTCTTCTTTCTCTCCTACTGAGGGAACATCGCCTCGTTCTGTACTTCAGTGGTGCTAGGTTCTTCTGAGGGAACATCCCCCCATTCTATCCTTTAGTGGTGCAGGGTTCTTCTGAGGGAACATTGCTCGTTCTGTCCTTCACTGGTGAAGGGGTTCTTCTGAGGGAACATTGCCTCTTTCTGTCCTTCAGTGGTGCCACAAGTACGGTGGCTGGTGCCCCCCACATGACTGAAAGGTGTGTGCCTGAAGACATGGGTGTCCCTAGGACGGTACACCCCTGAAGCCAGACACCCAGCTTACCAATCCTTGATTATGCCCCCGGAACGTCACTGCTGAGCTGTGTCCCCTCCCCAACCCAATAAGACAGAAATATAGAAACGTGTCTCAGAATCCCTCAGCAGCATCTGCCAGGATCAAGAGCAACTTCAAACTTTTTGATGCTGAGATGCAGCCGAGAGATTAATCATTATGGCTCTCTTCATGAGAAGAAGAATGACTGACTGATACTTGTCCAATTGCACTCTCTAGACAATGCCTGGGAGAAGAAGGAGGGGAAACGAGGGGGGGAGGGGGAAGCCACTAGGAAAATCTAATTGGTATCTGTTTTTGAGAACAAATGTGAAAGACGAGACATCCTTTCAGAGCAGGTGTGTAAGTGGATTTCCTCATAAAACACAAGGATACTTACAACCTCTCCATTGGAATTGTGGAAGCGGCATCCTTGTGTACTCCAGATTTGTTGTGCCGCAGAGTTACATGCGATGCCTTTGTGTTATTTATCGTGTCTAGTGCTGCTTCTCCGTGAGGTTATCCGTATTCATTGTTTCAACAGCCCTATGAAGACGATAATCATCCTTCCTGTTTGAGGATGGGCGGGTCATTGTGTTCACGACATGCACAGACACTCACAGCAATGAGGACTGTGTGTCTGTGTGCCTTGCCTTTCCAGCAGTTGACAGTGCTGTATGCCTGTGATTTCAAAAAGCAGGGCTGTTTTGAAATCTACCCAAGGACCTTCATCATAGCAAACCACTTCTATTCATGTCACGCCTTGAAAACCCTACGTTGATGCAATTTCCACCATTTTGCAAGTATTTTCTGATTTATTGCTGAAGGCTTTCATGGCCGGAATCGCTAGGGTGTTACAGGTTTTCCGGGTTGTATGACCGTGTTCCAGTAGCATTTTCTCCTGACGTTTCGCCTACATCTGTGGCTGGCATCTTCAGAGGATTTGATGGTAATAAAGCAGCGCCCAGACACGAAGCAAAGAACATGGAAGGCACTGCGGGCTAATTCAGCCGGAAAAATCAGCAATAGCAGAACACGTGAGAAACCAAGTGGGACACAGAACGTTATTTGAAAACACAGAAATTCTGGACCACTCTGCAAGCCACTATGTCAGACAATGAGGCACACCACAGAGGAGATCTGACTCTGTTTGCATCAGCAATGCTTTCACACATGTGTCATTTCGGCAGGGTGAGGGGAACCTTATGTAGAGCTATTTGGGAGGCATTCAGGTTCGCTGTAGAAATGAATAAATCCAATAATCAGCTAACAACTCGTCATCAGCAAGTCAAGCACGTTCATTATGAAATTCGCAGCATCCCTATGGCAGGAGATCCATTAGCATAGGTGGACTTACCAGTTTTCTCTGCCAAAGAGATAGCCACCCTTAGCTGTTTGTATCAATGCCATTTATTTATTTATTTATTATTTTAAGTGTTGTTTTCTACTAGGAATATTGATCTCGATCTGATTTGGCTCCAAGTTGACATTGCTGAGGGCAGACAAAGCCAATTCAGAGGGAGGTCTGTATTCCCTGATCACATAGTCCTTGATTTCAGTGGATAAACTCTTCCACCTCTTTCCCTATAACCTCCCCGTCCATCAACAAAAAAAAATACCAAAACGGTTCGATTGTTTTTGTTGCTACTGAACACATTTGTGAGCAACATTGCTCTGCCCCTTTTTTGGTTCACCTCTGAAATTAACCATCACTGTCACACCCACACACCCCTGAAAACCTTTCTCTTGAATTCAGGCAGCAGTTATACCCCTGAGAATGTGTGGCTTGCTTGGCTCGCCCTTGTGTGCACATGAAGTTCACACGTGGAGCCCTATAGAAAGACAACAGCAATATCTAAAGTGAAGCACTCGCCCAAGCCCTTTACAGGATATCTATGGGAATGTCTTCCAAAGCTGTGTTTGGAAGCAGAAAAAAAGCAACCTCCTCAAGTGCAGGGCTTGCCAAAATACTTCAGCTTCGCACAAAACTATTGTCCTGCTTCCCGATATTAAAAAGTGAACCAGGAGGCTTCAGCCAAAACACAGGGCTGCAAATGTGCTTAGCAGAGATAATTCTCAACAGACGCAGAGAAGGAATGTAACCAGGAGAGTGAGAGAATCCATCAGTCCTAGACAATAACTGAAGGGAGGAATCGGGTTGCAGTGGTAGAATGTGGTCCAGGAAGATAAAAATCGCTGGGAGAGCTATCACCTACATATTTTTTTTTGCAAAAATCTACATATAGATTAGCCAGGCGCAAAAATGTGGCTTAGAAATGCCAGCCCTGGCCAACAAACGGATCAGAAGAACAAAAGATTTTTTTGAAACTCGCACGCACACGTTTTGAGAAGATGAACGAGGAGCAAATGCAAATAACAGAATGAACGCTGGTTAAAAATCAAAAGAAGGAATGTCGGCTATCAGGAAGTTTAGATAGGCTCGAGCCAACTTTCTCTCTTCTGCAGCAGGCCTACATTTTCCCCCACAATGTGCTTCAGAAGACGCCAAGATGGCAGGCTTTCCCAATGTCAGGTCAAAGACCGTTCTGAACCATCCAGAGTTCAGAACGCTGGTTACGGAGCACCATTTTCTGTGCCCGAAAGTCCCCTCGGTCAACGGCTTTCCTTTGGCTCCCTAAACCTGATAGCTCCACAACTGTGTTTGGTATTGATGCACAACATGAGCCAGGTGAACCAGACCCATGTGACAATAACTCTGGAGCTATGGACAAAAGCCATCCTCCATTTAATTCATTTTGAACCAACAATGCTAAGAAGCAGCCAGCATACTCAATAGTCTTTTGAGGAGTCTGTGTCAAAGTTGACAACATTTTGGTGGGGTGGGGGTCACCTGACCTACTTGTAGCAATCCCTGACCTCCTTTACAGTTGCCAACCTCCCAAAATTACAATTGATCTCCAGGCTACAGAGATTAGTTCCTCCAGAGAAAATGGCTGCTTGGGAGGGCGGGTTCCACGGCAATCACGCCCCACTGAGGGCCATTCCTTCCTCAAGCCCCGCCTTCCATGAGGCTCCACCCCCCATCTCTCCAGGAACTTCCCAAGCCGAGCTGTTTCCTTGTAGCAACCTGAGGCAGCTACCTATTCGGAAGCTGGTTCGTTCCCTTCACCTACGACTCAATCTGCGCCCTCAGAAGCCGCTGCACCCTTTATCATCTGGCAAATTTCAAACAATAGAAGTGATTGAAACAGGAACTCCCACATTCCAGGGAAGATTAAGAGTGACACATCACCCTGTAATTTAGGGAGTTGTGCAATAGATGTTCATTTGCATTAGAAGGGTGGGCGGGGATTGCAAAGCATTGTTCCCTGGTATATATATATCTATATTGTGTTTTTTTTTAAAAAGAAACCCTCTTTTTTCACTTTTGATAGATATTCTTTGACTCACGGGTATTACATATTTCTGATTAGTTACCTCTGTGTAATTTTAGGAGCAGAAAAGTTCCTTTCCCCGAAAACGGAACGGAGCGTCAAGATTATTCGCAAGGTGGCCTTGTCAGCTGTAATTAGCATTTCGCGGAGGACAAAGTCCCTGATTTTACTCTGTTGGTTTTACTCTCTGTGCATCATGTATTTGCAAACCAGGATTTTTTCCCCTTTTTGTAACAAGAAGACAGGTCTGTGGCTATGATCCAGACCTGGGCGCACATGTGAGTTTTGAGCGATTGCCTGCACCCCCTAACTGCTTTTGAAACTCCATCCTGTTTCTGTAGACTCTTTCTGAAAACCACACAGCCTCCTGAAAGGCTTTCAGCAGTACCCTGCTGGTGATCAGATGGAGCAGGTGTCACCCCTTGCCTGCCTGTTACAGAAGCAGTGTGGTATAATGGTTAGGGGAGGCCACTGTGGTGGGCAGCGGTTAGCTCACTTGGTGCGCATGAACCAGATTCTCTCTCTCTCAGCTGATTACAATATGCGTGGTACCTTTGCATCTTTTACAAGTATTCTTTACAACATCCCTCCTACCTTCTGACTAGGAGAAAACGACTCAGAGTTCCCCATTTCTCATGTCTAGTAGGAGAGGCAGTGTGTCTCTTTGTATCAGTGGCTGGGAAGCACAGGTGGCAAGATGCTGTTGCAGGCTCCCTGCTCATGGGCTTTCGAGAGGATGCTGGTCGGCCACTGTATGAACAGGAGGGGGGAGTTTATGCTACCTTGGTCTGATCCAGCATGACTTTTCTTGTGTTGTTATGGAGGGGAGAACAGAAGAGGAAGAAGAAGAAGAAGAAGAAGAAGAAGAAGAAGAAGAAGAAGAAGAAGAAGAAAAAGAGGAAAAAGAGGAAAAAGAGGAAAAAGAGGAAGAGGAAGAAGAGGAAAAAGAAGAAGAGGAAAAAGAAGAGGACGAGGACAAAGAGTTTGGATTTATACCCCACCTTTCTCAACCATAAGGAATCTCAAAGCAGCTTACTAATTCCTTCCGTTCCTCTCCTTGTGAGGTAGGGCTCGTGAGGTAGGTAGGGCTGAGATAATTCAGAGAGAGCTCTGTTTGGCCCAAGGTCACCCAGCAGGCTTCATATGGAGGAGTCGGGAAATACACCTGGCTCACCAGGTTAGAGTCCACTGCTCATGTGGGCGAGTGGGGAATCAAACCCGGTTCTCCAGATTAGAGTCTGCAGCTCTTAACCACTGCATCTTAGAGGAAGGGTGGGACACCATATGTGATAGACTTCCCAGTGATGGAGCCTGCCGTGACTTATCAATGGCAAGAAGCCTGACCACATTCAACAGCCTCTCTCAGTTCCATCCTAAGAAGATTTAAGGCCTTCTCAGTCCAGTGAAATCAATAGTCTTAGAAAGGTGTAACTCCATTTAGGATTGCACTCTTGGTTACGCCGAGCTGTAGCTTCTCGGCCATGACTGAGTTCCTTTCAGCAACACCCTTTTCCTTCAGCTGTTTCAAAAAAAGAAAAAAAGTTCATGCCTGTTTGAGACACAAGTCACGGACAGATGCAAAATTGGCCCGTAAAAGCCCTGAGGTGCACCTTTTCCCCCCCAAAAAAACCCAAGTTTGGTTTTTTTTAAAAGCCACCCCGTAATCCCCGTCCTTATTTTCATACATTGTTTTAAGTAAATTGGATTCAGCTGTGGCAGCTAAGGGCATTTGTTGTCTTTCCATTACAAAGAGAGCTAAGCAGAGCGGAGCAACGTGGAGGAAATCAAAACTCGAGTTCTATCTGGGTTTTGTGCTGCCGTTTTCCTTGACTGGAAAAATAGTGTAATCTTGCCTGCACACGCACACACACAACACAACACAACACGACGAGAGAGTTCTGTCCTGATTCAGGCACAGAAGTTCTTGTGCTTTGTGGAATTTTTGCAATGTAATCAGCGACCAAGCTCAGTCCAAGTCCAAAACAACATGGCCGTGGCAGCTGCTGAGGGGGGAAGGTGTTCAGTCTGTGGACCACGAAGTTGGGAGATGGTCGTTTATCCACCTGAAGCCATTCTTCTAACCTTCCCCTTCCTGTGAGTAGCTCTGGGGCCCCTTCCACATATGCAGAATAATGAACATTCACCCCACTTTCACAGTTGTTTGCAAGTAGATTTTACTATTCCACATAGTAAAATCAGGCTTCAAAGTGCATTGAAAGTGCATTAATCTGCACATGCAGACAAGGCCCAGGTAGCAGACGTTGGTCTCCAGTTTCAGCTTTTAAAACCTTACAAGACAGGTTAAGTACTACATACGTGCCATCGAGTCGCAACTAACGTATGGCCATCCTAGCAAGGGGCTTTCAAGGGAAGAGAGAGTAGAGCTGGTGTCGCCCAACATGATGACATCACTTCCAGCTTGGGCAGGAAGTGGCATCATCACGCTCCATTTTGCCTGCTGTTTTCCTCCTGCCTCCCAGCTGAGCCGTGGCAGCCAATGCTGGCAGGGGCGGGAGATCTGTTGCCAGTGGGCAACAGGCAACCCTAGTTAGGGATTTTGTTTATTTCGATTTCACTGCCCCCTTCTGGAGCAGAATAACAAGTGGGCAATGTTGCCGTCATTTGCAAGCAAGATGGAGTCCCAGGATTGACCTGGGCTGGTGGCAGTGCTGTAGGGCCTGGCCTTCTGCTCACATTTTGTCAACAGCATAGTGCTGATGGCGCTTCTGGATCCTGTCTGCCCATCCCCACGACCATTCCATTTTTCACCAGCTGGGCTCAGGAACTCTCTTCTAGGGTTTGGATGCAACCACCCCCCACACAGACACAAGCCCCCCACCTCCGGGCAACAGCAGAGGAAATGCTGTCCGCTCAACCGGCTTCTTCTCGGCAGTCTTTAATTACCTGTTTGTCTCGAGGAAAAATGCCGCCACTTGCAAGAACCCAGACAAGCGCCAAAACTTAATCCAATCAGCGTGATGATGTATGCGAGGGAGAAAGAGAGAGATGCCGAAAATGACCTTGTGCATAATTACTCATTTGACGGCTGTTAGCGAATGACACAAACGGAATCCGACACGCATTGTCGGGCATTAATGAGTTCTTTCCTCTTTTTTCTTCCTTCCTCCTCACTACCCCCCATCCTTTTCTTTGCACAGGAAAAAAAATTGTTTTAATTAAGACTTCCTTGATTAGTCATTTAATCAGTCATTAGGCCAATACAGATGGAGTCAATTAATTTTTTTTACACTTGAATAGACACTTGATGCTACTGCAGAACAATGCACTCTTTTCCTTTTACACGTGCGTACACACACACGCACACGCACAATAACCGCCCGAAAACATCACTGGGTCCTGAACAAACGCTCGCTGGTAGACTGAATGTCATCCGTTGCGTCCCGGCTAAACGCACTGTAATCCATCGTCGACACAGCTGAAACATCCTGAACTAGGGTGGAAAGGCAGTGCTGTGTAGTGGTGAAATCGTCAGATTAGGGAGACCTGGGCTCAATTTTCCCCACCCTCACAGGCTGACCTTGGGTGACATGGATGAGCGAGTGAAATTGTTGAACGAGGGAGATCTCCTCCCAAGCTCGTGGGCTGACCTTGGGTGGTATAGCCTACCTTGCAGGATTGTTGTGGAGGCAGAATGGAGGGGCCATGCCCTTGTGTGGCGGGAAGAAGGGGCTGAAGAAACAGAGTGGAATGTAGGAGAGTCAGCAGTCTGTCCATGTGCACCTGAATGCAGGTGACTGTCTCTGGCCCTTTGGATAATCTCTCCTGTGCCAGGCAAAGAAGAAGCCATGCCCTGCATTTCACTTGGAGCAAAAGACCTTTGGAGAATTGGGCCTATTATGTACTGGTGCTCTGCCTGACAGCGAGGGTACATTCTCTTTGGGGTTTTGATTGCTGACACTCTCACGCTTACGGCGTGGCAGATCCCCAAAGTGCCACGGTTCCCAAGGGTACACAAACTCCCTGGCTTCGAGGTTTCCGGTCCTCTCCATCTTCCCTCGCCCACTCCTTGCGAGCATTTCTGCAGGCTCAATGGGCAGATTTTTTAAAAAAAATGAAAATTAACAATGAAATGATTTTTAAAATTAAAGGGCTTTGACAAAAAGCAGCAAGTGACAGGGAATTTAGCAAGTGACAGGGAATTACCCGGGAGTGGGGGCGGGCAAAATGATCGCAAACTGCACAGAAGGCCACGGAGCATTTCCTTGCATGCAAGCGGAGAAGCGTAAGGAGACCCCGCCGTGACTCCACGGCAGAGTGAAGAACCTAAGGGTAAGCGCTCCATGCATCGCGGGCTTTGGAAATCACGGCTCTCGCTGTCGCGGGTCCAAGAAGTCACCAGGAGAAAGGATCACCAGGTGCTTTTGTGTAGCAGAAAAATTCAGCGAGAGGAAATGATTGTCAATAATAGAGGACAGCACCAAATGGTACAGAGGAAGTGTTCGAGAAGGTAGCCAATCACTCATCCATCCATTTGCTCGCCCAGGAGCAGCGCTTGTTTTTTTGCGGATGCCCATCTGCCATGTTCTTGTTCAGAACAAAAATACTTCTAAAAACATTTTTTTAAAGAGTTGTGTTTTGTCGGCTGAGATTCTGGATCCCACTCACCCTACCCATGGCTATGAGAGTTAAAGGAGGGGGGGAGATCAGAGAAGAGTTTTTGATAGCTCACAGGCAGAGACGTATTGCCTGTAGGGACATGGGGTCACCCTGGGCGCACACCTTTCGGTCATGTGGGGGTGTGCCAGGTGCCCCCATGTGACAAAGCAGCATACACCTCAGCCGTACGCTGCCAAGCCCTGCCCCCAACCTCTATGCAGGCTGGCTTTTGCCCTCCCCAGGCCCTGGGGACAGCAGGTGCTGGCCTGCTGGGGGTGGGGCTCGGCACCCCTGAGTACAGAGGGTGCCCAGAAAAGGTTCTGTCCCCCTATTTCCTCCCAATACACCTCTGCTTACGGGTCAGCAAAAACTCAGGGATCTGGAACAAACTGGCTGCTTTGGTGACCGTGTTCTGCAGGAAGTTTGAATTTCTCAGTAGTGAGCAATTTTGGCTGCCGCTCAGCTTCCTTGTGTGTGTGCAAATTGCCGTCAGTGCAAACTCAAAAAGGATATCGAAGAGATAGAAAAAGTGCAGAGAAGGGCAATGAGGACGATTGAGGGATTGGAGGGGCTGCAGTGTTTGGGACTCTTTAGTTTGAGGAGAGGCTGCAGTGTTTGGGACTCTTGTTTGAGGAGAGGCTGCAGTGTTTGGGACTCTAGTTTGGAGAGGAGACGTCTGAGAGGGGATATGATTGAAGTCTATAAAATTATGCATGGGGTAGAAAATGTTGACAGAGAGAAATTTTTCTCTCTTTCTTACAATACTAAAACCAGGGGGGAATCCATTGAAAATGTTAGGGGAAAGGACTAATAAAAGGAAACATTTCTTCATGCAACATTTCTCCTGACGTTTCGCCTGCATCTGTGGCTGGCATCTTCAGGCGAAATGTCAGGAGAAAATGCTACTGGAACACGGCCATACAGCCTGGAAACCCCACAACACTCCAGTGATTCCTGTCATGAAAGCCTTTTACAATACAATCAGCATTTTCTTCTTCTTCCCACAACAGGCACCTTGAGAGGTAGGTGAGGCCTGGGAGAGTTCTGACAGAACTGGGACAAGGCCACCCAGCAGGCTTCATGTGGAGGAGTGGTGAATCGAACCCAGTTCTCTCGATTAGTGTCTGTAGCTCTTAACCACACTGGCTGACAAACCCGTGGATGAAGCTAAGAGACCTTAGCTTAGGAACACCTGGTGAGTTCAGGGCAAGATTTGAAGCAGGCACCTCCCGGGTTTCAATGCAAGTTCCTGACAAGAGACGAGATTTGAAGCAGGCACCCCCCGGGTTCCAATGCAACCACTTTCCTGCAATATCTCTGCTTCTCGTTATTCTCCATGGAAAGGAGAAGAGCTCGCTTTTTTACATCGACTGGAAAATCCATGTGCCGCAAGAGCCTTCTTCTTGGCTAGAGCTCCTTAAGTGACCACAGCGTACACATAACAAATCACACCAACAACCCCTAAGGTGAAAATCTGACTGACAGCCCAGTGTGAAAATGGAGTCCATTTCTAACCAGCTGGAACTAATATGGGAGGCCTCTCCGGCATCAGGGACTGCCTATTAAGGGAGCGCCAGTTTCCGAAGCAAAGCCGTTCCGTGCTCAGTGGTGATCCAAGAAATGTTAGAGCCTGTTACACTTGCCATTCATTCCCCGCCTGGATTAAATAGTTCAATTTCGGCACAGGGGTGCGTTTCAAACAAAATGGCCAGCCATTTCAACTCCATCGCAAGTACTTATCCGGAGGGCTTTGAAGTGGTGGCGAGCGGCCCGAAACACACGTGGCGTTTGCGAGACGTTTTCCCTTCCCCTCGCTCAGGCTTGCTGGTTCCTTTCGTGGTGGCATTTCTATCCAGCGAACAAAGAGGGAGAGCCAACAAAGAAACCGCTTGAGACGTGCATGGGCTGGCAGGGAGGCCAGGCCATGAAAGATCGGAAATGGTTTATTAATACGTCCAGCAGGGCAGCAAATGGTCTTGCCGCTGGGCTTGGAGAAGCAATAATTCTAGAGCTTGACATGGCTTGTTGCCTATTTGTGGATGCAAATCCCAGGGGTACTTCAAAGTTTTTTTTTTTTGTATGCCATGTGCAGAGCTGGAAACCAACCCCTGCCCTCGAATAGCCGTGTGTTTCATTTGGAAGCAGAAACTTATAACTCCCATCCATATCAAATTTGGAGCCTTCTAAGCTTGAAATCCAATTTTTTTTGAGGGGGTGGGGAAGGGAATAAATTTATTTAGAACAATTCATTTCGTTCCATTGTCCCCTTTGGCAAATTTTTGCGTGCCATCAAGTCACATCTGACTTACAGTGACCCTGGTGGGGTTTTCAAAGCAAGAGACATTCAGAGGTGGTTTGCCTTTGCCTGGTTCTGTATCAAGACCCTGGTGTTGGAGGTCCAAAAACCTGTCAGGGTTGCCCTGCTTAGCTTCTGAGCACTGAAAAAGTTCAGGCTAGCTTTGGGCTATCCAATCAGAGCTTTGGGACACACACACAGGGTTAAGAATTAAGAGGAGCTTAAGAAGAATGATTGGGTTTCTTGAGGGTTTCTTTTACCGAAAACCCAAACTATTCGGCAGAGACAAAGTAGCCTGGGGCTGAAAAAGCTGAGTAGGGTCTTCGCTTTTCCAGCTTTTGCTGCAAGCAAACCCCTCCACCCCCAACACAAAGCTGGACTTGAGTACCAGCGGCGGGGCAGTGGGGGGAGAGGGAGAGCTTCAAATGAATGCTGGAGTCCAACGTTCACTTAATGTTGGAGCAGCAGTGGCGTAGGAGGTTAGGAGCTCCTGTATCTAATCTGGAGGAACCGGGTTTGATTCCCAGCTCTGCCGCCTGAGCTGTGGAGGCTTATCTGGGGAATTCAGATTAGCCTGTGCACTCCCACACACGCCAGCTGGGTGACCTTGGGCTAGTCACAGCTTCTCGGAGCTCTCTCAGCCCCACCTACCTCACAGGGTTTTGTTGTGAGGGGGGAAGGGCAAGGAGATTGTAAGCCCCTTTGAGTCTCCTGCAGGAGAGAAAGGGGGGATATAAATCCAAACTCCTCCTCCTCCTCCTCCTCCTCCTCTTCTTCTTCTTCTTCTTCTTCTCCTCCTCCTCCTCCTCCTCCTCCTCCTCCTCCTCCTCCTCCTCCTCCTCCTCCTCTTAACCCACCACTGGTTCCTAAGTCCACTAGGACTTGGGAAATGGTATGCGCAAGGGAGGGGGAGTTCTCCCCAATGCTGCTTCTCAAGCCCATGTGAACTTGAGATATAGCAGTGGGGAGAACTGAAGTTTTGTGGCTTTGGGTTTTTAAAACCCAAAAAGTTCTGGTAGAAAGCTGGATCCAGCTGATGGGCATCAGCTTTGTTGAGTTTTGCCAAAAATTCCTGGGTCTTAAAAACCCGAACCCAAAATGTACTGAGCGCAATTGTTTATATTCAGCCCTCATCAGGGGAATGGGTTCAGGGCAACTTATTGCATATGGAAAATCTCACCCAGGCAGCAAAACTGAAACCTGAAATGCAAAAGTCCTGGCTGCAGCGGCAGACTTCATGATTTATATGCACAAAGTCCCAGAAGCATATTGGGGGGAAATGGTGCCCTGAGACAATTTGTCTCAGGGCACTCTCCCCTGCCCTGCACCTGGGGGTGGGGCAGAGCTTTGCCCCTCTCACTGCCACCCCCTGCTCCTGGCTGGGCTCTCAGCTGGCAGCCGGCAGTCCCTTCTGCCCTCCCCTAATCCTTGAAGGTCCCCGATCAAGGCCCTCTGATATTCAGAGTGGGCTAGTGGATTGCCTGCTGTAGAAGAGATAGAAAAAGTGCAGAGTAGGGCAACAAGGATGATTGAGGGACTGGAGCACCTTCCTTGTGAGGAGAGGCTGCAGCGTTTGGGACTCTTTAGTTTGGAGAGGAGAGGTCTGAGGGGGGATATGATTGAAGTCAATAAAATTATGCATGGGGTAGAAAATGTTGACAGAGAAATTTTTCTCTCTTTCTCACAATGCTAGAACCAGGGGGCATTCATTGAAAATGCTGGGGGGAAGAATTAGGACTAATAAAAGGAAACACTTCTTCACGCAACGTTTGATTGGTGTTTGGAATATGCTGCCACAGGAGGTGGTGATGGCCACTAACCTGGATAGCTTTAAAAGGGGCTTGGACAGATTTATGGAGAAGTCGATTTATGGCTACCAATCTTGATCCTCTTTGATCTCAGATTGCAAATGCCTTAACAGTCCAGGTGCTCGGGAGCAACAGCCGCAGAAGGCCATTGCTTTCGCATCCTGCACGTGAGCTCCCAAAGGCACCTGGTGGGCCACTGCGAGTAGCAGAGAGCTGGACTAGATGGACTCTGGTCTGATCCAGCTGGCTTGTTCTTATGTTCTTATGTTCTTAAAACAGGACGCTGGAGTGGCCGGACCTCTCCTCTCTTCCAGCAGGGTTCTCCCTCATGTTCTTCAAATGGCCACATGACATCTTGTGAGAAGGATGTCCACGGTGGAATTTACTTCATCTCAGCCTAGCTGCCTATCAGTTTCAGCAGATGAGCCCAAGTTATTTTTATTTCAAGAGAGCCCAATTAATGTTCATCTTCCAAAATTTGGAAAGTTCTGACCCGGTGCTGCCTTCTCAGCTGGACGCAAAGTCTTCTTTCCCAGTCTGGGCGAAAACGCAGCCAAATGATTATTTATAAAACTGGCTGGTGAGATTCTGAGATTTATTTAGATTCCTTGCTACGGTATGTAACCTTTAAGATGGACTTAATTGCTAGTTACAAATAAAAGCAGCGCCTCGTAATAAAAACAGTTTAATTGGGCTGCTATTAGATGTTTAATTGCCTCCACAATGTTTGTGCAGGGATTGCTTATAAACCTCTGAAAAATATTGCCCTACCTCATCTGAGTAAATTCTCAATTCCCTTATGAAAACATACAAAAAAAAATCTGCATTCCACTTTTGATTCCCCCTTGAGGGAAAATTAAACCTTACAGGGGGGCATTGCCGCCCCTTTCCCTTTTTTATTGAAATTCTGCTATGACCTATCTTTTCTGCACTCCATTGAGTCTCAGTCGATGGCTTCTGGGGTCCTGCATCCATTTTAGGGCAGCATGAATTGCACAATATTCCCCCTGGTCTAGTTACAAAACGCAGGTGCAGATGGTTTCCAAGTGCCTTGCAAAATTCAGATTTGAATGATCGGACACTGAGTGTTTTTGTCTTTGGCTTTACAACAACTGCACCAAACAGCAATGAGTTCTGCCCTCTCCTTCAGAAAAAAAGGTGCCTCTTTTTCAGGATCTCCACAAATTTATAACACGGTTCGGACATAATGGACAAACCAACATTCACGTGATATAAAAACAGTCCTCTCAGAGTTCTTGGTCTCCTGTCCTTCCCTTGTACACACCTCAGACGTTGAAGGTTTTTCAAGTTCCCCAAAACACAGTTTGTCATGACATTCAAACTGAGCACAACAGCAAACTGTGGCTTGTTCTCTTGCCTACAAGGGCTTATATTGCAACATCACCCTGGTTTGTAGGAAGGAGAACAACTCAAGGTGGGTGGGGACTAGTTTCCAAACACCCAGGGTGACCCTTAGGACCTACGGAATGAGATCATTTCATGATGTTTGTTTTCATATTTCTGGGCTGGCCCCAGGTGGGTGATGCAATGTGGGCCAAGGAAATCTTTGTCTAGGCACTGGTGGTGATGGTTGGTAATCCTGCCCACCATGGCTCAGGTAAGGCCAAATTGGCAGTCTAAAAAAGCACCATGTGAAGCCATTTTAATTTTCCTAAGCCTTTGCTCCCACAATGGTGGAGAAGCCCTTCATTTGCAATTTGAAAGGTGCTAAAAATAGAATGCAGGATACATTGCAGATTAAATGGGATTACAGGGAGCTGGGTTCACAGCAGGTTTCAAGATGCACGAGAGAGAGAGAGAGAGAGAGAGAGAGAGAGAGAGAGAGAGAGAGGCATCTAGGACATAAATGTCAGGAGAAAATGTTGATTGCTAGCAGCTTTGAGATTGTGGCCTGGTAGCTTTTGCAGCTAATGTTTCTCCTGCATCTATGACTGCCATCTTCAGAGGCATGCCACAGTGAGATGGGTTCCTTGCCCAGAAAACCCACAATAGCCAACTTTGGGACTCCTTAAGGTAGGGGAAAATGGGATATAAAAACCTGCTCTACTTCTTCACCTTATGAATTGTGGAAAGCCCTGCTCTTCACTGTAAGTCAATGGGACCAATCGGCCTTTCCAGAGTTGGGGTGCTGTGTGGTTTCCGGGCTGTATGGCCATGTTCTAGCAGCATTCTCTCCTGACATTTTGCCTGCATCTGTGGCTGGCATCTTCAGAGGATCTGAATGCCAGCCACAGATGCAGGCGAAACGTCAGGAGAGAATGCTGCTAGAACACGGCCATACAGCCCAGAAACCACACAGCACCCCAGTGATTCTGGCTGTGAAAACTGTCGACAATACTTTCCAGCATTATCCAGCAGGAGGCTGAGGCTGACTGGCGGAGCTCCTGGGTTGCGTGCAGAATGTCCCCTGTCCAAGCTCCCTTGCCTCTCCGGTTTGCAAGGAGCAGCCATGCCTCAGTGGCAGAATACCTGCCAGACATGCACAAGTGGATTGAAAGTGCATTATTCTGCATGTCTGGAAGAGGCCATAGAGGCCAAAGTCTCCCTCGATCGTTGACACCCCCAGAAAACGGGCATTCACTTACTCCGTGATTCAACATGGGGAGTTTATTCAGGCATTCGTGTCCAACAGCCCTTGTTGGGCCTTACTGTCAGGAATTTTTCACTTCTGAGCTCTCTAAACAAGCAGCTGTCTCTCTGTTGTGCGAGAGAGTTCCATCAGTTTCAGCAGGAAACATTTCCTTCTCAAAACCGAACTCAGTTTTTCCCTCCCTCGTATTTTTCTGGCCAAAACTCTATCACAGCTATGCTGCCTAAAATATGATGGACAGCTGACACGGCGGAGTTTATTTTTCAAAACTGAAATCTCTATGTAGTCCACCTTGTGAGTGCTTTGGAAGCATGCCAAGATACAAGGATGATAGACAGACATAAATAATACCGAGGAACGCAAGGCCCCAGGGGGAGCATTTTGATTTTTTAGCTAATGGAATCCATACACGGTTTTGTTCTCACATTTCGGTCCCATCCCGTTGAAACCTACTTATGAATAATACTTTTTTGAATAGGGTTTTTTTTTCTTCATGTTCTGGGTTTATTTTTTCAATCTCCCGGGGCGGGGGGGAGGGGGGGTTGCCAAAAAATTGTCAGATTCTTGTAAGTTCTTTTATTTCTTCTAATGCTGGCAAACTCTCAGACTTCAGTTATTCTTAGTGCTAAATTATTTATCTCTCTTCCATTTCTCGCCGTGACTTCTGAATATTTTACTGATCCTCTGGGAGATAACCAGACCCTCATTCTTCAAACCCCCCCTTCTCTTCGTCCCCTTTTAAAAAAAATCAGGCAGTTCCTTTTTTTAAAAAAAATCCCGATACAGTTGGTCTTTCCACATACTGAGTGTTTATGCTACAATTTCAAATAAGCATATCTTTAAAGATGTAGAGGCTGCGTTGGTTTGGTGTTTGTTAGCTCTTTCTCGCAGTCTAATAATCGAGCTAGAGGGTGATTGGACTTTGAAAATAACTTTTGCTGGGAAGGGTTGGGGGAATGAATAGCTTGCAGGGATTAAGGGGTTTTTCATATATATTTAACACCCACATAGCATCTTGAAGTGTACTCGGATTTGAAATCAGGCAGTACAATAACGTGCCGCGGCCATGAGCTGATTGTCTAATTGTGGATTTTGTAATGTCAAACCTCTCTTTCGTCAAAGGAGCTGTGGAGGAAGGTTTGGGACGAGGGTTGCCAACTTCCAGGTGTGGCCTGGAGATCTCCCACAATCTCCAGACTACGGCGATCAGCTCCCCTTGAGAAAGAAGAAGAAAAGGTGGAGGAGGTGTTTGGATTTATACCCCACTTTACTCATCTGTACGGAGTCTAAAAAATTGGCAGTATCCTTGATAGCAACTCCAAATTCACAGATGCAAACAAGATATATATATATTGTCGAAGGCTTTCACGGCCGGAATCACTTGGGTGCTGTGTGGTTTCCGGGCTGTATGGCCGTGTTCTAGCAGCATTCTCTCCTGACGTTTCGCCTGCATCTTCCTCTGAAGATGCCAGCCACAGATGCAGGTGAATCGTCAGGAGAGAATGCTGCTAGAACACGGCCGTACAGCCCGGAAACCACACAGCACCCAAGATATATATATATATATTGTTGCCTTGTGAGCTAGAAGAAGAAGAGTTGGTCTTTATATCCTGCTTTTCTCTGTCGTTAAGGAGTTTCATAGCAGCTTACAAACTCCTTCCCTTCCTCTCCCTGCAACAGGGACCTTGTGAGTTAGTAGTGAAACTTCTTTAGTGTTGGGCTAGGACTAGAAGGAGACCCAGGTTGCAATCTTCCCTCATTTTGGGTGACTGACTGGGTGATTTTGGCCAGTCGCTCTTTCAGCGGTGACCTGTCCCACAGGAGAAGAGAACTGTGGTACTAGCTTGAGCTGCTTATAGGAAATGTGGAAGATAACAACAAATGGCATGAAAAGCTCTCAGCTCTGCCCTCCCCTCCCCCTTGAAGCATAACAATAAAATGGATGTGGTAAAACATCTTTCTCCTCAACCCTCTAAAGCCTGTCAGACATCAGCCGCGGCGCTCTCTCCCTCACGTGCGTTAGGAGGAAAATCACAACAGATGGTTTGCTGAGCAAAATACTTTGGATGTTTAAAACCTTTCCCTCTTGCACTCATTCGTTGCTGACTTGAGTTACGAAGACAATTTGGGTTAATGTATGATTGAAGACTTCTATGGGTGGAATCAACCTGGATTTGTCAATTTTTCGGGCTGTGTGGCCATGGTCTGGTGGTTTTTGCTTCTACTGTTTCTCTCATATCTACGGCTGGCAACTTCAGAGCCAGGAAAACTCACAACACCCAGTAACTTGGGTTACTTTGGTAAGGAACTGTGACATTTATACACAAGAAAATGCCCTGGGTCTGCCTGGCAAACGTGACAGGGTATCATCTTGCTTTCCTACTGTCCTTTGCAGATCCCGACTGATGGACCAAAGCAAGACCCGGCTCATCCCAATCAGCCCGAAGGATGTCGTGACCCTCCCAGGTACAGTTTTCGGGCTCTCTGAATTATTGTGAAGCGTGTGCGAGCACATACGCATATATCTCGCTCAGCATGTTTTTGCAGATTGTTTTTCAATTCTGTTGCTGATTCCAGGAGCAAAATAATGGAGGTCACAACCACAATGGCGATGATACCGTTCCTCCAATGAGCTGTGGACTCCTAGCTGGTGAAGTGGATTTGTTTCCCTACTCCTACACATGAATGAACAGCGAATTGTAGTCCCAGAGCCTCGTTTTCAAAGCATCTTTGTTTCAGTGTCTTAGAAAGGTGATTCACTCATCACTCCATGTTAATTTTAGGTTTCTTGGTGGAGAATCGTGATTTTCTCACCCCTTTCTCATTCTTGAATGACTGTTTGTTTGGCATCATCCAAAACCCTTTCTTTCTTTCTTTCTTTCTTTCTTTCTTTCTTTCTTTCTTTCTTTCTTTCTTTCTTTCTTTCTTTCTTTCTTTCTTTCTTTCTTTCTTTCTTTCTTTCTTTCTTTCTTTCTTTCTTTCTTTCTTTCTTTCTTTCTTTCTTTCTTTCTTTCTTTCTTTCTTTCTTCATTGATCTTGGATCCAATTTCCAAGAAAACTGCCCAGTACATCCCAGAATTGCATTGGCTTTCTTGGCTGCCATATCACACTGTTCTGGACTGACTTCATTAGAAATAAAGGTGGAAGGGGGGAAATTTGGGCTTCTGTTTCGAGCTGACAATCATGTGTGAGCCATAGCTCACCCAATGGTGGCTTCAGTGGTGGGATTCAGCCAGTTCGCACCACTTTGGCAGAACCGGTTGTTAAAAGGGTGCTTGTAAACAACCAGTTGTTAAATTATTTGAATCCCACCACCGGAACTGGTTGTTAAATTATTTGAATCCCATCACTGGGTGGCTTCCATTCATGGCTACTTCAGGAAGCAGAGAAAAACTGCAATGCTGAATTGTCTCCCAAACGCACTTGCGAGGTTGATGCCCAACGAACTCTCCAGAGCCAGAGAAGTCCCTGAACGAGGCAGTCTTGGAGTAAGGGTTTTATCTGAGACAGGGTATAGTAGAATGTAGTCTTGCCGAAGCAGAACACTGTGAGCGGATGTTCTTCATTTGCATAACACATCTAGGTTATTTGGGGGCCGAACCTTGATTCTTTTAGGTCAACCCACAAAAGAAAGGTCATTATCATCAATGACTTCTTCCTTTTTTTATTGATTAGGGTGAATCTATATGCCGCCCCTGCCTCCCCCAAGTCAGTGACCCCTGAAGGTTTTTACATATCTAAAGTGTTCATGAGTTGGAGGAGGGGTTGGAATGACCTTATACTATTTCCTGTGTCGCCTCTGGGCCATTACCTCTGGACTATTAGCGGGAGCAAATTTCATAAACCTTTACATAATGATTTCCTTTAAGTAGAGCCATATTTTCTTTTATGATACTTTTTTTAAAAAGCCATTTTTTACTTTCTCCCCAAAGACGCCCATTGAACAGACATTATCACACAAACAAGCGAACCTGTAGATCATTTTAATGCTTTCCAGGAGTTCTTTCAGGTTAGCACCTCAACCCTAAGTGCATTTAACTTGGGATTTGTTAAGTTCCAGTACTCTGAATAGAAGTTGGTGCCAACTCAAGTATGCACAACAAGCTCACAGTATAAGCCCCCCAGGCCTGTACTATGTAAAGATGCAGGTAAGGAAACCCAATAGTGCCCAACTGTCCAGCTTCATTGAGCATGGTGTAGTGGTTAAGAGCAGGTGGATTCTAATCTGGAGAACCGGGTTTGATTCCCCACTCCTCCACCTGAGTGGTAGAGGCTTATCTGGTGAACCAGATGTGTTTCTGCACTCCTACATTTCTGCTGGGTGACAGTTCTTTGGCTAGTAACAGTTCTCTCAGAACTCTCTCAGCCCAACCTACCTCACAAGGTGCCTGTTGTGGGGAGAGGAAGGAGCTTGTAGGCCACCTTGAGTCTCCTTACAGGAGAGAAAGGTGGGGGTATGAATCCAAAACTCCCTCCTCCACCCCCTCTTCCTCCTCCTCTTCCTCTTCCTCCTCCTCCTCTTCCTCCTCTTCCTCCTCCTCCTCCTCCTCCTCCTCCTCCTCTTCCTCTTCCTCCTCCTCTTCTTCCTCTTCTTCTTCTTCTTCTTCTTCTTCTTCTTCTTCTTCTTCTTCTTCTTCTTCTTCTTCTTCTTCTTCCTCTTCTTCTTCTCGGAGCTTTGTAGATTTGAGTGGCCCAGAGTAACTAGGCCTAGTTCCTCATGACACACGTTATGTTAGGATAATTGGAGATAATTTTCCTTCAGCACCAGTGCAGATTCCGAAGAAGGTTTATGATCCAAGTTCAGAGCACAGGTTTGGGAGGGAACGCTAACTTCATTTCTGGCATTCATACATCACAGCGCTGATCTCTAGCTGAGATGGGGCAAAGAAGGAGGCGCACTCTTGAGACCAGCAATGAGCTGATTTCCTGTGTGTGTCGGGTTAAAGTGATGTCTGAACGCAGTGCTAGGATCAACACAGCACGGGCTTTCACGTGGGCCTGTTCAGATACTCGGAGCCAGCTCTGGCGCATCTGCTGCTGAACGGGCAGCTTTCTCATGTCTCATGTGCAAGATGTTGGCAGAGAGATTTAAATAAAGGCACACTGTCCTACTTTGCAAGCACCGGCTCCTATCTACTCTGAGCCCAGACTCCATATTGCTAGCTGCAACATGGCGTTCTCTCTCCTTGTGTATATTTTTTTATAAATGTCAGCTTGCTTTGGGAACAGATGGGAGGGGAAGCGAGGGAGAGGAAGGCTCGTACACAAAATGTGCGTGGCAACCTTCTCAAAGTGTGGGGTGAAACGGGGGGGGGAGGCGAAGTGAGCCATGTGGGGCTTGGTGAGCAAGGGTTCTATTAATATCTCATTCTCCCCCTACACCCTGCGTTTTTGGAACAGGCTGGCCAAACGGGACAAAGGGGAGTTGGGAGGAATAGTTATTAGCCATGATGATTAAACAGAACCTCCATATTTTGCAAAGGCAATATGCATTCCCGTATGCCTGCAAACATGGCTGACCCATTTTTTGTCGGGGACAAATGTCAGCCGCAGCAAGATTTCTTGTACAGATGAATTTTCTGGAGCCCCGCTTTCACTTCGCATTCTCTCCGCAGCAAACAAGTCCGCTTCTATCACAACTTTAATTTGCTTTGCCACCAGAGTGGGACAGATTTGTCAATGAGCATGGCTTTGCCCCATAGCCAGCAAACCTAGCTTCACCCTGCCATGCTTTCTCCCTTGTCCCATCTTTCATGTTGCTGGCTCCTTCCTGCTTCTCTAAATGCTGATATTGAGGAATCGATATCTCGATATAATAATAACAGAGGGGGCTTTTCCCAAAAAAAGTACAACCAGGGTATTTTTTTTGGCTCCACCCAACTATCCTTGTTCTACTTCCGCCCTCCCCGATAATTGGGAGAGCTTTTAAAAACTCTTATTTCAAACCAGCCTTTCTTTTAAAACAATTCTCAAAACAGCTTACCCACTCCTTCCCTTTGATTCCCTGCTCTGCCACTTGAGTTGTGGAGGCTTATCTGGGGAACTAGATTAGCTTGTGCACTCCAACACATGCCAGCTGGGTGAGCTTGGGCTAGTCACAGTTCTTCGGAGGTCTCTCAGCCCTGCCCACCTCACAGGGTGTTTGTGGGGGGGGGAGGGGGGAAGGGAAAGGAGTGTGTAAGCCCCTTTGAGTCTCCTTGCAGGAGAGAAAGGGGGGATATAAATCCAAATTCTTCTTCTTCTTCCAAAGTGAACTCATGGTGCTTACTGATGAGCAAATGCACCTAGAATGTCAGCATTCAGACCAAGGAGCATTCAGCAAATCCACTTCTGTTTTGCCTGTTTCCATCCCATGCGTTCAGTTTCTCGGTGCATGATTTGGATTTTGTGGGGCAAAAAGAAAACACGTGTCCGACTTTTGCCGCAGTCGCTAGGGTGTCTCCTTTTGGAGCTTAATTCTAGTCTAAATAAGGGGGAACAAACCCTCCTTGCATATTTTCCTCTCCGAGTTAGGGGCTGCTGGCCCAGGTGTCCTGGCTTCCGCCCAGCTCCAGTAATAACATATCCTTTGCTTTAATCCCTGTGTAATATTGATTGCGTGCAGCATTCTTTCCTTCCTGGCCAAGATCCTTCTGTTATGTCACATTTCGCACCAGAGGGGGCCTCATTTGAGCTCGCCTTTTTTTTTTTTTGCCCCCGTTCTTTCAGCTATTTGTAAAATGCTTTGACAGCCCTCAGCAGAACGGCCATTGATATCACTGGAATTATCACTTTCCCTCCGCGGTGGCTGGCAGCGCTCTCTGGGACTCGCGGGCTTTATTTAACAAAGCACCTGGCAGTTTTCATCCTAGCATGACTTCGACAGAATGGCTTTTATGCCGGCGGCCTCATGAGCAATGCTGTCACACCAGTAACATAACATTAACAGTGTGGTTAAATATTACATAATGTTAATACACATTCAGAGAGCACTGCTGAGATCCGGTGCGGCTTAGAGGAGCAGCTCCTCAGTGGGGTTAAATGCTCCCTGGATTGGTGCCAGCTCAGACTTTCCCCGTGCTTGACTGCCATGGGCCGTCGAGGTAAGGCCCCAAGCAACAGGGCCACCGGCAGCAATCAATGTGATGGGAGTTGCCAACTCTGCACTGGAGAATTCCTGGAGATTTGCGGGGGTAGAGCAGTGGCATACCTAAACAAAATGGCACCTGGGGCAAGAACTGGCCTTTGGCACCTGGGGTCCTTGAGCCCGGCCTCTCCTGCAGCGCAGTGCCCGGCGGCTGCCTCCAGGCCGGGGCCATGCTTCAGGCCTGCCAGGAACCATGCCGCAGGAGAGGCCAGGCAGAAGGACCCACCCAGCACCCCCCACGTGACTAGATGGTGTGCACCCAGGACACATGACACCTGGGAACAGCAGTGGTTGGCGGGGGGATCTCAGCTGGATATAATGCCACAGAGCCCACTTTCTGTGGCCACCATTTTGTCCAGGGGAAGCGAGATCAGCTGGAGAGTAGTTTGAATTCTGGGAGATCTCCTGGCCCTACCTGGAGGTTGCCAAACTTAATCCAGACCATCTAGGCCAACTGCTCACCACTGACCCCCCCAGTGGGACTGGGTCTATCATCTCCTACCAAAAATGGGGAGACTACTGCAAGGCCTCTACAGAAACCACACAGGCCGTTCGGGCAGTCTCCCATTTCATACTGGGAAAGGGATACACTGGAAGGGAGTGGGGATACCCCACCCCTGGCGGGAAAATAGCAGCCCCGTTTCCCTTCACCTCAGCATTTTGCCATTGTTGTGGTCTTCTGGTGTGCAAACCAGGCCTTGCAAAGTCTTTATAGGAACACTCTTTAATCCCAGGCTGAGGAACAAGACGACTGGAGGCAATTTCCCGCCAGGCCTGTCCTCAACCTTCACTCCCCATTTTAAGATTTAAGCCTAAAATCTCATTCAAGGAAGCGCTGGTCGCTGCACGTCTCTGCTCCAGCCTCTGAGCTCACGGACAGGCCCAGAAGTCCTCTGAGATGTTACTGGTGTTGCTCGCGGAGACCCTTTTTTTTTTCCACATGCGGCAAAATTCCAGATTTTGGGAGGACTTTCTTACATATTCCGGTGCCAAAATATGCGGAAGGTTAACGGCCCACAAAGGGAAAGTAATGGGAACCGAGCTGTTACCACAGCAACAAAACATTCCCCCCACACCCCGCTTCTTATTTCTTATTCACTTTTATATTCTAATGGTTGGTGTCGCTTTGAAATTCTCCAGCCCTTTTGCAACCCCGTAAAGGGGGCTGCAAAATAAGTTTCTTTTTTTTCTGAAGGCCCTTAATTTCCAGGGCCTCCTTGTCTAAACGCAGAAATAGCCACTCAGAGGTTCGATAGTGTTTACCCAGTGCTGAGGTGAACCCTTTCATAGCAGCGCCTTTAGGTTCCTTTTTCCATTACTGTTATTAATCCCAATTATAAAGCTCGTTTTCATTTTGTATGGCCTTTCTTTCTTTCTTTCTTTCTTTTCTTTCTTTCTTACATGCACAGCATTCTCCCAAAATGACTGAGGCGAGGGAATAATGAATGTGCAAACAACTTGCAAAAATGGGGAGGGACGCTTTTTGGCCTGGGTGTCCCTGAGGCATTAAAAACCCAGGTCCTTGGGCTAATTTGTTCCGGAATGTAAATCAGAACTGCTATGATGGACAGTTCCTCCCCACACACAACCAAAAAAATTCCCTAAACTAAAGAAGAGGAGGAGGAGTAGTTTGGATTTATATCCCACCTTTCTCTCCTGTAAGGAAACTCAAGGTGGCTTACAAGCTCCTTTCCCTTCCTCTCCCCACAGCAGACACCTTGTGAGGTAGGTGGGGCTGAGAGAACTGTGACTAGCCCAAGGTCACCCAGCAGGAACATAGGAGTGCAGAAACACACCTCGTTCACCAGAGAAGTCTCTGCCACTCAGGTGGAGGAGTAGGGAATCAAACTTGGTTCTCCAGATTAGAATCCACCGGCTCTTAACCACTACACCACGCTGGCTCTCAGCTGATCTGGCTTGCTATGCAGGTATCCTTTATCTCCCTCACCTGCATAGCAAGCCAGATCCTTTAATATGATAGTCAGGCTCCCTCCTCACAGTGGCAGGCACCTCCTGATGCTAGTGACTGGAATAATCTGATCTGTCCCCTCCATGTGCATCCTTCCCGAAGCTGCCCGCTTGGTGGAAGAGGATGAGCATCCCAAATAGAAGATGTATACCGTTCTTCAGTCAAGGGTAAATTAAGATTGTATGTATGGGATGTGATAGAGACATATCTGAGTCAGGAGGGGGTTCCAGTTACAGGTTCACCTCTGACCTAGAGGATGGCGCTTGCCCTTTGGGAACACCTGCCTGCCTAGATCCTTACTTCTGTGGCCCCACAATAGCTGCCTCAATTTGTGCCGCTGTAAATAAGTGTATTAATTTCTCATTGCTGATTACTTCGAGGAGACGGGCTGTTGAATGACATCCTGTGGATGTTGATGTAGAGGCACGTAAAAGGCAGGTGGCATTTGCTGTTTAGGTATCTGATTTATTGATTAATTTGCAGGGCGGGATCTCGGATACATGGCTTCTGTCAGGTAATTGCACTCCGTGGGCCTGCTCTGTGACACACTTTGCATAGTTAATCCCGCCCTGCCTATTAATTCCCAGTTTCCCTTTTTATTGTCTTTCAGGGGAGTATGTAATTATGGTCCGTGAAGTGACTTCTCCTCCGTTCCTGGGCAGGCACCTCCCACCTGCCTTCAGGCTCCTGAGGATTTTGCCAGAGAAGGTTTCGGTACCGAAGGTCCTGTCAGACAAAGGCAGAAAAACTGGCCTTAAAAGCGAGACACAAAAAGATGCCGGAAATTAGAGGCAAGGCGAACTTTGTGCGTCCGTCCGCCAATTTTCACAATTTGCATAGAGACCTGGGGGCATTTTCTCAGACAAGAGTTTTTAACCAAATCAGACCTATCAAATCAAATCAAAACCTTTAATAGCATAACATAATACATAAAAAGTGAATTATAAACATCTTAAAAAGTTTCGACAATACGTCTTAAAAGTTGGTTTACGTCAAAGGGTCAACTTTTATCAACAGCTTGTGCTATAATAGACGTCATGGCATCTGTCAGTCATTGTTATAGATAAGAAACGAGCCATCATAGATGTGGCTGTTTCATTCTTATCTGCAAGCAACAGTTTCACACGTTCCTCATCCGGAAGATCTTTGTGTCTATCGAGTAATTGTCCAAGGATAAGTGACTGAACTTCTTCATGTAAAGAGCAACAAAGGATTTTATGAATCAAAGTGTCTGGTTGATTAGATCCACAAATACACAGATGTGCTGAAAATGAGATTTGTAGAAATCTCCCATGAGTGATGGCAGAGGGGAAAGTGGAATCTTACTTGTGAGGATGTTCTGCGACCTATCTAGAAATAAATACGAAAGTGGGCGAATGTGCTTAAGTCAAGTGGCTTCATAGAATGGACAGTGGGAAAAAGACATGTTCTAGTGTTTTCCGCTCGCAATCTGTTTCTCATTTTTATCCTTTAGGACAATAAATTAGACAACCTCCAAGTATTTGTATGATATCAATATAGGCCAAGAACTCTTAATGCTCGATTGCAATATTTTTATTACAAGGCACGTTGTGCATTTTTGTTTTTTTAAAAAAGACACAGGCCCCTTTTCAATAGAACGAAGAGTTTGTGCAACACTTTGGTCAGATAGCTGTAAACCATAAAACCTAGCGAGCCAGATGGTCAGCTAACAGCCAAAAAACGTGCATCGCAAATTACGTTGACGACCGCTGTGCTCTCCTCTGTAATAACGCCTTTGCGACTACATAGTTTTTCTCGTAGGGGGAAAAAAAACCCCATTCTTGTTCGTTCAGTACGTTTAAAAAAGAATAAAACTAATAAAATTTGCCCGCCCCAAGGTGGCAAGCGGGAAACTGCCAACAGTCTTGGAAAAAGTATCTCCTGTCATCAGCGAGAGCAGATCTGAAGCTGGGTTAATTATTCATTTTAAAAAACCCTGTTGAGAAGGCCAGAAACGTATCTAAGCGGCGCTGGTGGAAAAGGAGTGTTGAGTGGATCTGTTTGGAACATATTTGCATCCTGCAGCAACTGGTGTTGGACACAGCATGCTCTGCCGCGTTAGATGAGCTGTCGAAGACTCAATAGCGTGTCTACAAAGATAGTCAAGCGCAAGGTGAGCTCTGTGCTCAGGAAAGGAGCCTGCTAGAAACCTTTGGCGCTACATCACCAAGGAGGATTCCACATGGGCCAAAAACAATGGTGTGAAAACGGTGTAAACCCCTTCACAACGTTTTAAACCATTTCACACCGTTTTCACGCTGCTGTTTTTGGCCCATGCGGAATCCACCTTGGGCACAAGTGAAGCTACCATGGGTTGACCCTTGTCAGGGCAGGCCCAGTTCTTTCTGCCCCCCAGGCAAGCTTCGGGCTTTGTGCCTTTCTTCATTTGATGAAGAGAAAAGGAAATGTAGAAGAAACTGTAACCTTTGTCGTCTTGGTTGTCTTGTTGTATTTCTATCCCTGGAAAGCAAACTGTAGATCAGATCCCTGGCTATTTTCTTTAAACTAAACAGCAGTTATTTGGAGGGGGGGGATTAATCCTGCCCCATACCATTACCCCAATAAAATCCTCAACAAAAACTGCTTCGGTTGGGCTGATCTTTGCGCCGCTACTGAATGTGCCTCTCCTGTTTTGGCTTGGAGAAACAGCCAGGGCAGATACGTGGTGTGCCCTTGGAATATCTTTCTGTCATTCTCTCTCCTTCATGATCCGGAGGTGCATACATTTGCCGGTGAAGGCAGGCCCGTGAGAGGACATTTTACTAACTGCCCCCCCTTACCTTCCCCTCCAAAAAAAATCAGACCCAAATTCTATCAGGAAGGTCTTCTGAGCATGTAATGAGTCCGTAGGTTTCAGGGGGACAAGCTTAAGACACCCCTGCACTTAAACTATTGTTTGCAAAAAAAAAAGTGTCTGGAAGATCCAGAGCAAAACTTAATGTGGAACAATCAAGCAACAAAAACATCTTAGTCTTGGGGGTCTTTTTTACTCTTGTGCTTATTCTTTCTAGCCAAACTGAAAATTAATTTTGGCAAAAAGGGTTTAATGCTCTGGGTTGATTTGTTGCTGAGGCTCTCTCTCTCTCTCTCACTCTCTCTCTCTCTCTCTCTTCCTCTGTGCATGCTCTGCAAAGCTCCCAGAGACTAGGAGCAGCTGTTTTTTGAGGGGAGGACAGAACTTGCCCCCTTTTGCAGAAGTGAGATGGACATATGCTAGCTGGCATTTCTGACAGGTTGGACAGAACGTGGTAGAGACCCCACGGCTGTGTTTTCAGGGTTGTCGCAATCCCTTTTTGCAAGACAGGCCAGTGAAGTTAAAAACACATTATTTGTAACTGATAAGAAGTAAATAAAGCAATCATCAGCTTACTGTTATTATTTGGCTTGAGGTTTGGCTTTGGCCAGACGTTATCAGCAGCTTCCTGGTTCTTTGCTGAGTGATGTATCAGAGATCCTGCCGTCATGGTCTAGCTCAAGGACCAGGACTCGAGTTGGACTCCAGGAGGGAAAACACATAATTAAAGGCCAAGATTGATTTAGAAACCCTTTGAGGGTTATGACCCAGGGCTCTGTTTATCCTTCTGATCCACAGAAGCAAAGAAAGGCTATTATGGAGGAGAAGTTGATCTGTGGCTACCAATCTTGATCCTCCTTGATCTGAGGTTGCAAATGCCTTAGCAGACCAGGTGCTCGGGAGCAGCAGCAGCAGAAGGCTGTTGCTTTCACATCCTGCAGGTGAGCTCCCAAAGGCATCTGGTGGGCCACTGCAAGTAGCAGAGCGCTGGACTAGATGGACTCTGGTCTATCTTATGTTCTTAAAAGCTCCCCAATATGGCACAGGATTTATAATCTGTTAAAAATAGCAGTTTTCATAAAGCACATTTCGAACCTTCATGCTGGCAATCAGGTGCAATCTAAGCAGGCTTTTTTAAGAAACCAAGATGGGCCAAAAAGCAAGTTCTAGCCCTTATGGTTGCAATTTTATGGAGATGGGTTACCCCTGCTGAAATCTCAGAGCTAGGAGAGAAATCGATACAATTAACGATAATAGGTGAGAGCCATCAGCACACTCCCTGTGACTGACAGAAACAGATTAAAAGATGGACAGTAAACGCTATTATACTAATCTGCTTAATTTAAAATCCATGTCATGGAATTGCAGAATTCAGCTTTCCTGTGACATAAAATTTGGGTTACTGGGACACATTTCCTCTTCTCCCCCTTTCTTTTAAGAACATTTATTCCATACTGTAAAAAGTTATATATAATAGGCACAAGGCCAGCTTGCTACCTGAACCTTCAAAAACCTTGTTAAATCTGTTTCTCACATTTTTCTTGCAAATCCCATGCTCGGCGCATAATGAGTCTAATCTGGAAGCATCTTTGCTTTGTCGGTAGGCGTATAGGTCTTTTCGGCTTTCATCCGCCGCGTGGGCATTTTGATCCTTTTGTTGTTGTTGTTTGTGTGTTTCCATTTCCTATAAAGACCAGTCTGAAAAGTACTGGATCTTGTCTGGTTCTCGCCCTGCTTTTATTTTATTCATTTGCGTTGTTTTTAGCCTGCCCTTTTCCTGGAGGACTCGAAGCAGGAGTGCCATCGAGTTGCAGCCGACATATGGGAAAGTCGATCAAATTAATCACATTTGCCTGCAGACTTTGCCCAGATATTTTAACCAGATCTGCCCTGTAACGCTCCTTTAGATTATTAGCCCAACCGTGGGGAAATATCGTTTTCAGAGAGCAAAAGTGGCCAAAATACCTATAAAAGAAAGAAAACAGATGGCCGTTCCTTCATATTAGTCTAGCTGCGACTCCCCTTTTTCCAGCTCTTCTTTAAATTATTTTTTTTATACAGTCTTCATTTCCCTCCTCGCCTCAATAATAACAGTATCGAAAATCTTGGCTTAAATCTTCCTTCTCAACACAACGAGGGCTCTGTCGGCCCACAGAGAGGTCTGGCCTCACCTGAATGTTATCCAACCTAATCCATCCCAGACTTCGGCTGGCTTCCTTCATTTCTGCCCAGCTAGGCCCTCAGCAAGGACGGGATTCTGCTGCGAGAGATAACAGTGCAGCTCTTCTTATTAGAGGTGGAAAGCGACTCTTCTGGCAACGCTGAAGCCATTCGAGGCAGCTGGGACCTGTCTGATATTTTGAAACGCAGCTGCCTACATTAAAAGGCAATTAGGCTTTTCACACCCCACCCGCAGGGGGGTTAGGGGTAGGGTTGGCTTTGAAATAGACCGGATGGCTTTGAATGCATGTGTTCTGCCTGCCCCACACCCCTTTTCACAACCACAGCGAGCGGCAGAAAGTCACGTTGCTGAAGGGACAGTAAGCGTGTTTGCGGACCAGATAGGCAGTCCGCCCATTCCCTGCGCTTTATTCCCTCCCGCCTTAAGGTTGCAGGATTGGAGAACATGAAGCATGTTTCTGCGTTTAAAAAAAGCAACCCTCTGATCTGTGTGGTGGAAACCATGCAGGTATCCCAGGGTCCCCAACCTTTTTGAGCCTGTGGGCATCGTTGCAATTCTGTCACGGCGTGGCAGGGGCAGCCGGAAAATGGCTGCTACAAAATGGCGTCTGCAGAAGGCGGAACCAGCCAAAAGACCGCTGCTGCAGCTTACCCCCAGTCGCAAAGTGAAGATTCTTGTGGAAATCTGCCTCACCAATCAAGTGTCCAGTGGCCAATTAGAAGTCTTGCTGAGCAAAAAATCCACCTGGCCCCGCCCACTTTCTAAAAACATTTGGTGCTGCCCACGGGCACCATGTTGTGGACTCCTGAGGTATCTAAATGGCGCTTCAGTGTTTTCTTCTACCAGGTGAACAGTGACTCAGGGGCGGAAGAGATTGGGAAAATGTCATGAGAGGGAGGAGTTAACCCCCTCCTCCTCAGCATCACAGCTCTAATTGAACCCTGAACGAGGCTCCCGTCCTGTGCTATATTTGTAGAGAAAACAGTTCTCATTTAGAGAAACTGAACCGATCAATGAAAACAAGTTTGTCAACGTTTAAGCAACATCAAATTCTGTTGTGGCACCTCCCCACCATCTTTGCTATTATAAAAAATGAGATAATTTAAGAATAATCTTGCACGTCATGCCCTGTTGGCCTCTAAATCCTTTCCCTGTTGAAGAGGGTGTAAGAAATTATTAACTTCGCTTGCACCCTGCCTTTCTCTTCAGCGGGGACCCAAGCAGTTTACATTGTTCTCCTTTCCTCTATCTTCACAACAACCTTTTGAAGTAGGTCATGCTGAGATTTTGCGACTCGACAAAGGTAACCCAGTGAGCTTCCATGGCCCAGCCTACTGGGAGTCTGAACCTGCGTCTGCCAGAACCTAGTCGAAAACTCAAACCACGAGGACCGTGAAGTCAGATCAACCCTTCTTGGGGCCCATCCTGTGTGCAGGTGAGCCTTTGAAATTAGTAAAAGTGAATCAAACTGGGTCAACCCGCTTCCTGGCTGCCTCCTCCGCGCATCTTTCAAGATCCTGTGCAGCAAAAATAAAAGTGAAGGGGGAAAAAAAGGGTGGTCGCGGATGGAACAGATAGATAAACACACCGTCATGATCAATTGCCAGAGGGAGGGGTGAGGTGTACTTAGAAACTAGAAAACAAATTGTTCCAAAAGCTGAAGTTGACATCACTTTGTCGTGTGTGTGCTTTCCTACACAGCAAAGCCTTTTGTCTCTGTAGTAGCACATGAACACTGTGGTTGCCATGGCAAGGTACATGTTATTATTATGAACACTATAAATAGTCGTCCAATTTGTTGGCCAAGAACGTAAGTGAGAGACGCTCCGGTCAAACAGGTGCTCCGGTCAAAGTCAGAAAAGAGTTACATGGTTGTTTACCAAAAGCAAGCGGCATTGGGAGAAACATCGCCGGATATGGCGCCAAGGTGGTTATTTCTCATGTGTCTCTTTCTGGATGTGCCATGTAGTTACTGTGGAGGAGGAAACCGGCCATAGCTCCCCGCGTTAGTGGGGAAAAGACAGAACTGAACGAGGCTCCCGTCCTGTGCTACATTTGTAGAGAAAACAGTTCTCGTTTAGAGAAACTGAACCGATCAATGAAAACAAGTTTGTCAACGTTGAAGCAACATCAAATGGCAGGCCTTGAGGGACAGGGACTTTTCTGTTGTGGCACCTCCCCACCACCTATTATTTATTTGAAATATTGCTAGTCAATTATCAACTTGTAAAAGATCCCAAAATGGAAGGATGAAACACCGGGCTGGAGACAATACATTAATATCAGCACATTAGTAGGGATATTTTAGTGGATTATGTGGATTATCCAGTACTTCAGTGAGTCTCTTTGAGCGGAAGTGGTCTCCGAAACACACCTACCCAACCCCAGCAGCACCAATGTTGCCTTTGCCCATTCCTCATTAGCAGCTACTTGGTTCCCACAGTGCAGATTCCCATCCTGCTATTCCACAAGAGATCAGGGATCGATTGCTGTGGCTACACTGGATGCGGGTTACCTTCTGTAGATCATTGTCGGCTAATTGAGATCTCAAAGCAAAAGGACAGGCTTGTAAAGTCCACACCAAAGTTCAAATCGCCGGAGACAGCGTTTTGAATTACGGCTGTATTGCATTAATCAATTAAAAAGGGAGGGGGGACTCTACTAGCCGCAATCCTGGCACTCACGCTAGGACCCAAGCAGAGAACTTGGAACGTGAGTCTCCCAACGTCAGCCCAACCATGTCAGGCTTGCCTCTCTTGTAAATCATATCAGAGCTGCAGCAACATCTGCAGGAGATTTAACCAAACTATTTGTTACAGAAACATTGGCCTAAAACGATTCTCTTTCCAGCGTTGAGAGACATTCACAAAAACAGCCTGCCTCTCAACGCGTCATTCCGCAGGGCAGGAAACCACAGTTTAGGGGAAGGGCGTTGAGGCAAGGGGATACTGGGAATGCACTATCCGTAAAATGGGTTGTGTCTTTGCTAGAAGAAAGACGTTACAGCAATGGCCCCAGTGAAGCAGTACAACCTGTGAGCTCACGGAGAAGTACAACAACGCATCGGGCTGAGCAACAGAGTCACAATGCTCATAATTTTAAGAATGTATCCAGCTTCATCACAATGGAGGCCAGACTTCAATCCCTACACTAGGGTAGTATCAGGAGAATGCAAAACCCACTGAGCATCGGTCAGGTCGACAGGGCACTTGTGGTCTTTCTCACAGTAAGTGCTCATTCTCTTAGGGTTGGATTTTCCATTACACATGGATATTTCCCTCTTCATAACTCACCATGCTTCAGATATGACTCTCCTCGTGGTTTTCGGAACTGATTAAAGTGCAACCCTTTGTTCTTCGCAGGGAAAGCGAAAGAGAACATGAAGCATAACCCTAACCCACTCCTTCCCACTTTCCCATGACCACACAGCTCATTCTTTGGGCCACAGAAGGGCTTCTATGGGACTGGCTGTTACGGGATAAGTTTGTGGCAGCTGAACCCCTCCACCTCCTTTGTGTCCCAGCAGTGTACCCTGTGCAGCCCCTCCAAGTGCTCCTTGAGGGGGCTGAGGGACCAGCAGCCCTCATAAACAGCCACCATTCCAGCGCTAGGCAGGAGCTCTTGCAACCTTCACTATTTGCCCAAGGGCCACAGATGGGTAACCAGAGATGGGGAAGAGGACAACCAGCTACCACATCTGGGAAAAGGGAAGGCAGGGGCTCAAAGAGCTAAGCTGTTGCCCAGTGGATGTTGCAAATTATCTTGCTATATCCACCACCAATGAGGCCACCTGGGGCTTGGTGGCCAGGCCAATTATGCACCGAAAATCACAGGAAGCCCAAATGTGAAGGAGACTGCTGAGGGGCAGGTAAGGTGTGCATAAGTAGCCTTATAGTCCTTGCATCAAAAAGAAGAGAAGAAATGAATCCCCAACGTGTCAGAATGGCAGATCGGACAAAATGTCAGTCTAGTTTAGGATTTTGTTTCCAACAGAGAGTATCCAGAGGCCCCCAGGCTCAAATAGATCATTTGAGTCCTCCGAATCCTTATGAGCAACTGCTTGGTACTTTGTCAATGTTGCAGCTTTCCATCCTGTTGTAAATTTTGCTTACCGAAATTCTCAGAGAGAGGTTTTGGGGAAAAACGGCACGCTGCTTGACAAAGGGGAGGCAGACGTAGATCTGTCCCGGCTACACCGGTCGAGACGCAGTGGCGTAGTGGCTAAGAGCAGGTGCACTCTGATCTGGAGGAACCGGGTTTGATTCCCAGCTCTGCCGCTTGAGTTGTGGAGGCTTATCTGAGGAATTCAGATTAGCCTGTGCACTCCCACACACGCCAGCTGGGTGACCTTGGGCTAGTCACAGCTTTTCAAAGCTCTCTCAGCCCCACCCACCTCACAGGGTGTTTGTTGTGAGGGGGGAAGGGCAAGGAGATTGTAAGCCCCTTTGAGTCTCCTACAGGAGAGAAAGGGGGGATATAAATCCAAACTCCTCTTCTTCTTCTTCTTCTGGTGGGCCCGGGTTCTACGGCCCTTTTCCATCTGGTTCAGAATTAACCACTTGGGACGGTAGGAACTGGTTTTGGTTATCACAACTCTTCAAAAGCAACATGTTCTTGAAGACCTCGGCGGCTTCGGTGGCAGATCTAATTTCTTCTTACTCTTTCATTACTTTTTTCTTTCTGGTTCCCACCACCAAAAATGCTGCAAGGGAAGGTTTTTTTTAAATATATATATATATATATATATATATATTATTTTTTTAAAAAATTAAAACCCTATTAAAATGTATACGTTTATTACCAGCGAACACCTGCAGAAGATGACATGGTCTGAGAAAATTGTTGGGAGCCGTTTCCACTTCAGGACAAGGCTGTTTTTCTTTCCTCTCCTAAATACTTCAAAAAAATACGAGGGAGAACGTGGGGGTAAGAGCCATAGCTGTGGCTTCCTCGGAGCCATAAATTTTATTTCATAAGCCATTCCTTTCCCTTTACGCCTTCCAGTTTTTGGTCTGTGCTAAGCTTTCAAGGCAGGGGGAAAAATCGTTCTTTTCGTTCTGGCTCTGTTCTCGCTCAGTGCGTTTTAACAATGGAATTTTACAGTCACAAACTCCCTTTGCCAAAGACAACCTCCGATCTGCGCAATATGCTTGGACCAGGCAAGGAAAGCGAGGGGGGAGTTGACATCCGATCCCTGTGGCTGGAGAACTCCCTTCCCATACCCGTAGACTTCCCAAGAGTAGACTTCCCATACCCGTAGACTGCCCAAGAGTAGACTTCTGAAGGGAGCAGAAAGAGGAGGAGGAGATGAAGGAAGAAGAAGAAGAAGAAGAAGAAGGAGAAGGAGAAGGAGAAGGAGAAGAGGAGGAGAAGGAGGAGCAGGAGGAGGAGTTTGGATTTATATCCTCCCTTTCTCTCCTGCAAGGAGACTCAAAGAGGCTGACAATCTACTTTCCCTCCCCCTCCCCACAACAAATGCCCTGTGAGGTGGGTGGGGCTGAGAGAGCTCCAAAGAACTGTGACTCTCCCAAGGTCACTCACCTGGCACTTGTTGGAGTGCACAAGCTAATCTAGTTCTCCAGACGAGCCTCCACAGCTCAAGTGGCAGAGCGGGGAATCAAAACTGGTTCTCCAGATTAGAGTGCACCTGCTCTTAACCACTACACCATGCTGGTGTGCCTTTTATTGCTAACATGCATACCCAAAAAAAGGCAGAGTCCCTAGCGGAAATAGGGAGATGGAAAAAGCTCATGCGGTCGCCATTCCACCTCCCTTGCCAAGGCAAGCAGGATCTGAGAAAAGATTCTCCAGCAATTTAAACAGCATTTAATTTCAGTCGCCTGACCTGGATGTCCCAAGCTAGCCCGATCTCACCAGAGCTTAGAAGCAAAGCAGCGTTAGCCCTGGTTAGTGCTTTTGGATGGGGGACCACTAAGGAAGTCCAGGATCAGACAATGACAAACTACCTCTGAGTGTTTCCTTCCATGAAAACCACCCAGGGGGCCATAAGAGAGCCAGCGTGGAGTAGTGGTTAACAGCAGGTGCCCTCTAATCTGGAAAACCGGGTTTGATTCCCTGCTCTGCCACTTGAGCTGTGGAGGCTTATCTGGTGAACTACATTAGCTTGTGCCCTCCAACATATGCCAGCTGGGGTGACAGTGGCCTAGTCCCAGTTCTTCAAAACTCTCTCAGCCCCACCCACCTCACAGTGATATTTGTGGCTGGGAGTGCAGGTGGCTGAGCACTCAGAGGCATATCTAGGGAAAATGTAGCCTGGTGCAAAATCTGAGTTTTCCGCCCCCTGCCCCACTCGCCCTGTATAGGCGGCCACCCTCCCCCACCACGACCAAACAATGTTTTTTTTGCACCAGGTCTTGAAGTCTGTGTATGGACCTGGGAGAAAGGAAGGGGGTGTGGGGGGGGGCGATTTTCCATCCCCCACATGACTAAATGGCCGCAGCCCAGGGACATTTGACCCCATATGTCCCCCTGGGTGGTACGCCCCTGCTCAAAAGCAATGGATAGCAGGGTATGCCTGTAGACTAGCAGTTGGTGGCAGTCCTGGTCCCTGGCAACTGCTCAGCTCAGGGTATTTTGATGCCCACAACTTCCCTACCCACTGACTTGTGTAACACTGGAGACATCAGTGGTACAATAGACTGGCATTTCTCCCAGCTTCTCTTCCTGAAGACTTGAACACTGGCAACAGCGGAGCCTAAGATGCCAGAGGCCCAGTTTTGCCAGAGAACTTGGGTCTTAAAACGGACTCTGGAAGTTACCCAAACCAGCCACCCAAATTTAGGGTCCTCACAGCCATGCTGTGGAACCAAATTCCAAACTTATTATTATTATTATTATTATTATTATTATTATTATTATTATTATTATTATTATTATTATTATTATTATTATTATTATTATTATTATTATTATTATTATTATTATTATTATTATTATTATTATTATTATTATTATTATTATTATTTAATTTAATATGCCGCCCCATCCCCGGAGGGCTCTGGGCGGTGTACAACATAAAAACCGTATATAAAATAATCGTAATCAGACATCCATAAATATAATAAAAACAGCAGTTGTATCCCAAGATGGCGTCCCACCTAAACCTAATGGGTCCTGATGGTATTAGGACCTGTAGGTCTCAGTAATGGGTCCCAATGATATTAGGGACCCATGACCTGGGGGGGGGGGGCACAATTCAGCGGCTGGTTGCTCCAAAGTCCTGGTGGAACAACTCAGTCTTACAGGCCCTGCAGTAATCACCAAGGTCCCGCAGGGCCCGGACAGCTGGAGGGAGAGTGTTCCACCAGGCAGGGGCCAGCGCCGTAAAGGCCCTGGCCTGAGTGGAGGCCAGCTGCATCATTGAGGGGCCAGGGATCTCCAGTAAGTTGGCCTCTGCCAAATGCAGAGGACGAGCTGGGACATATGCAGTAATGCGGTTACAAACTTCAGCAACCTTCACAAAGCGTCGGAGATCTGTTGTGACCAGTTGGCGTGGTCAGTAACGGGTTAGATGGACCGATGGCCTCTGCCTTCAAAATGCCTTGTTCCAGCTTTCCTTGAGAATGGAGCCTCCTTGGCCTTTTCACCCGAGAGAAAGTTTTGTCAGAAGCCTGGATTCAGCAGGCGTTTTCCTTTATGGTTGCAGAGTGGCTCTTTGGTTGAACAACTGACCAAGTTCTGGAACAACAAGAATGCCTGAGCACAAACACAAATGCCTGAATTGGTTAATTTGGGGAAACTGCCATCTTTCCCTTCCTGCCCCCAGGGAAGAGACATGGGAGTCTTATGTGCTTTGGGGGGAACTATTGAGAAGACAGGTGAGTTCCAGTTCTGAAAAGAAGAAGAGGAGGGATGAATTATAACGTTCTCTCCTGCCTAAGGTAGACAAGGCCAGCTCCTCAAATACTCTCTCTCTCTCTCTCTCTTCCCCCACAAGTTGCTGAAAGTACCACATTGTTAACATCTGGAGAGGAGAGAGATCAGCATTGTTTCTTTAGCAAAAGCAGAACTTATTTTTTTTCCATGACTGGGGAATTCCTGCCACTCAGTGAGAGCCAAGAAATCGGTCAAAGGAGCTTTCGATTTGGCATCGCTTCCCTCCACCCGTTTCAAAAGGGGGATTCAAGAATCTGACAGATATTTCTTCCCCCACCCACCCCAGAGGCAGTAACCCCCTCCCCATAACACATGCTCACACTCCATCCCATGTTCATAGCAACAAATTGCAAACAAGGGATCTAGGTCTTAGGTCCGAAGCGGGGGCGGGGGGGGGGGAAGCGGGGGCACCAACCGCCCAGGAACACGCAGTCGCCCTACATAAGAATGTTTCAGAAAATGGCCTTTTTCATTTGTTCTGCAAGACAAGCCCAAGGTCACCTAGCAGGAATGCAGAAGTGCGGAAACACATCTGGTTCACTAGATAAGCCTCTGCCACTCAGGTGAAGGAGCAGGGACTCAATGAGAGGGCTGTACCACATGAGACTGCTGTTGGGAGCTCACTCGATTGCATTCTGCCCTGTAAAAAGAAAATCCCTGAATGTAGAATCCCTGAATGTAGAATGTAGAAAATCCCTGAATGTCACTGGAACAGCTAGGCAGGAGCCCTTCTCTCTGATCCGCTCGTTTTCAATGGAAAGTGTTTAGCTGTGAAAGCCGTCTGAGACAGCGCCGCAGGGCAGAGGTTTACCACGTGGGTGAGAATTGGGGTCTGAGTCAACTAACACCCCAGGAAGAAAGGGTTACCATGACCTCACCCTTGGAGCGACAGCTGTAAAGGTAGACAGAAAGATTTAGCAGGTGTGTTGGGTAGAACGGTGAACTGCAATTCACTGTAGGCAGGGATATTTCTTTCTGGGCTTAAAAAATATCAAAATAACACATGCATACATCTGCAGTCTACAGTAGTTCAAAACTCGACTATTGTTGGACTAAACTACAAGGCATAGGGGAGATCCGGCATCAGCGCTATAGCCATGGGTTTTCTTTCCCTCCAAAGAATCATAAGAAGGGGGAGGGATACAAATCAGTGTTGTGGTGAGGAAAAGGAGATTAAATCCTTTCCTGTGCCCCTTCCCCCACCACTGAAAACTATCTGCCTCCCAGGAAAGAATGATAAACCTAATTTGAAAACACCAATTCACATTAACAAAACGGTAGCTACCAGCAAATGAATCAGTGCCTAATAGTAATTCAGTTTTTTTTAAACAAAAATCACATAATTTGAGGACTTTCAGCTAAGGGCCAAGCTACATGCTTGGGTTTTTAACGAGTTTGGTCTCGTTTCCCAAGACCACACAGCATCTGCGGGGGAACGGCTTTGTAAATGCCCAGAGGGGCTTGGAAGGCTGCTGGGAGGGAGAGAAACAAGAAGAAAAATTTATACCCCACTTCTCTCCTATAAGGAGACTCAAGGCGGCTTGCAGACTCTTTTTCTTTCCTCTCTGCGGATGCTTTATCGCTGAGCCACAGCCACCAGTGATGATGCAGAAGGTACAAGACCCAGCAAACATGCTTGACTTGGTACCCTGGATTCGTTTCCCTGCTCCTCCACGTGAAGCCGACTGGGTGATCTGGGACTAGTCACAGTTCTCTCCAAATTCGCTCAGCCCCACCTACCTCACAACAAGGTGTCTGTTGTGGGGAGAGGAAGGGAAAGGAGTTTGTAAGCCACTTTGAGACTCCTTAAAGGTAAAGAAAGAAGGTATATGAGTCCAAACTCTTCTTCAGATCTGAGAAATGGTGCTTCAGTGCTCATGTGCATAGATTGGCACACATGCGCCACGTGAAGCCTACCGGGTGACTTTGGGCCAGTCACTGTTCTCTCAGAACTCTCTCAGCCCCCTCCTCCTCCACCCTCACAAATGTCTGTTGTGGAGAGGAAGGGAAGGAGGTTGTAAGCAGCTTTGGGACTCCTTACAGGAAAGAAAGGTGGGGTATAAACCCAAACTCTTCTTCTCCTTCTTCTGCCGCGACAATCTGTGTAACATGTTCATTGGCTGTTAGTTGAGGAATCAATGAAGTTTATGCTGAATCGGACTATTGGTCCATCTGGGAACTGTCTACCCAAACCTGCCAATGGTCGAGGTCTATAACTGAGCTTTTCTAAACTGAAGATATCGGGGATTGAACCAGGCACCTTCTGCATGCCAGGCGGATGCTTTATCGCTGAGCCACAGCCACTAGTGATGATGCTGAAGGTACAAGACCCAGCAAACTTGCTTGACTGCACAGGGCAAGGAAGCTGTTGGCAATGTAATTAATGCTCGCTACCTCTCAAATAAATACATGCTTGTGGCATGCCACTAATTAAAGGCTTAATTGAGAATATGGTCCTGTCTAAGCCCCTGACCTTTTATTTTCTTAATTCTTTTCTCAGGGTCGGGGGGAGATACTATTTTCATCTACCGGGGAAAATGTAATTGTGAGAACAGGGAAAGGCATCAAATTTGTCCTCTGCAAAGAAGGGATGCAGGAGGCCGCCAGCAGTTCACCAGTCAGTAAAGCAATATGACTTCAATTAAAAAGCCGCTGGCGTTTGCGGTCAGTAGCTCTAGAATCCTGCGTAGAAAGAAAAATACAGTCTGCGAGCAAAAGGGCTTTGAACGAAAGTCTGAGGCCCCTTCCGCACATGCAGAATGATGCACTTTCGATCCACTTCCAATGCACTTTGCAGCTGGATTTTGCTGTGCCGAATGGCAAACTCCACTTGCAAACAATTGTGAAAGTGGATTGAAAGTGCATTATTCTGCATGAGTCGAAGGGGCCAGAAAGTTAAGAAGAGCCCTGCTAGATCAAGCCAGATGCCTCTGGGAAGGCCGTCAGTCTTTGGGGGAAAAGTTCCCTTTATCCCACTATTTATCTCCCATCAAATGAAATATAGATATATTCTGCCTCTATCAGACCTAATTATATATTTGGCAATTACATTACATACAGAAGAATTACAACAAATAGATATGGTCTGTAACTGACAACAGTTGATGTTTGGACTTCGAGAAGTGATCCAGGGTAACGCTGCGATATCTGCAAATGTAAAATGAGAGGTTGATACGTGTTCAGCAATATTGCTTTTTAATGTGTTTTGTATATTAGGCTACGTTGTTGTTTAGCGATAGGATAATAGAAAAAGCCACTTAGCAGCAAACGTGCAGTTGCATTTTCATTCGGTCCACTGCTATGTTAATCCTAACAGAAGTTTTTTTTCCCACCTTGGGGCTTTCCCCACTCACCTTCTGCTGCGCGCTACTCCAGGAAAGTAGCACGGGGTCCAGCAGCGCTCCCCACTTGCAAGGGCCGCGACCATGCAGCTGCCCTGACGCTGCCGCTCTTGCACCACCTCAGCGCGTGTCATTCCTGGCGCTGAAGAAACGGCACCTCTTGATGACCCCGCGCTCGGGAACCCCGAGAGCGTGCCAGGAATGACGCGCGCTGAGGGGGCGCGAGAGTGGCGCGCAGCAGAAGGTGAGTGGGGAAAGCCCCCTTGACTTCCAGACTGCAGTATTTCGGGGCTTTTCTGGGGCGCTCAAATGACCTCATTCTCTAATCCTCTACTTCTTAGGTTTCCCCTGACCTTAGTCTTTTCTTTCTCAGACCTGTTTTGGCATGGTCTTTCCAGGAAAAAATGCAGTCCAGACATGTTAGCATGCAGTCTGTATGGGAAGGTTCATGTTTCAGAAGATCCCACTCACATTGGCAACCATATCCAGTGTGGTGGAGTGGTTAAGAGTGGTGGATTCTGATCTGGAGAACCGAGTTCATTTCCCCACTCCTTCACATGAAGCCTGCTGGGTGACCTTGGGCCTTTCACAGTCCTTTCAGAACTCTCTCAGCCCCATCTATCTTACAAGGTGACTGTTGTGGGGGAGGGTAACGTTAAGGTGATTATAAGGCTTTTGGAGATTCCTTAAAGCCACTTAGAGACTCCTTGAGAAAAGTGGGGTATAAAAATGAACCCTCCCCCTCCTTCTTCTCCTTTTCCTTCTACTTCTTTTTCATCTTCTTCCTCGTTTCAGCCTGTCCCCGTGGTTACCATTTCTCCCTCTGTGCTTCTAGAGAGCTTTTTCAGACTTTTAAACAAATCAGCAATTGCTGTTGGGCTATAGCACAGAAACGTAATGACGTCTATAGCCACAATCTCATAGTTCCTCTGGACTCCTATCTTCCATCCATCTCCACAGTGAAAAGGACTAGAGACTTGCTTTAAAAAATTGAAGTTCAGAGGAATGAGCAGGTCATAGCAATAGATCATTGTCACATTTTTGTGCTATAGCACAATAGCCATTATGATGTTTAAAAGCTGTAAAAACTATCCAGTGGAGCAGTGAGGAGAAGAAGAAGAGTTTGGATTTATATCCCCCCTTTCTCTCCTGTAAGGGGCTTAAAGTCTCCTTTCCCTTCCTCCCCCCTCCCCAGCTAACATCTTGTGAGATGGGTGGGGCTGAGAGAGCTCCGAAGAACTGTGACTAGCCCAAGGTCGCCAACTGGCATGTGTTGGAGTGCACAAGTTAATTTGGTTCACCAGATAAGCTTCCGCAGCTCAGGGAATCAAACCTGATTTTCCAGATTGGAGTGTACTTGCTCTTAACCAGTACACGCTGGCATGGGGACAGAGGAACTGTCAGTGGCAGCTAACAGAGGAACATGTGCACAAAACACTTGTGTGGACATTCTGTTGCGAACGCAACACCTCTGATTTGCCACAGGTATCGGACAGGTCGACGTATAATCCTCGCTGCACGGATGCAGTCATCTCTAGCTGTCTGTTCTAGAACTTGCCCCATCACCAACATTTCTTTAGATGAGACGGTAAGGAGAGATATCTAAAACTCGCAGACTCTAATTGAGAGGAGTTGGCCGAGCCCAAGGTATCTCCAGACCTACCCTGTGCGTTTTTAAAAGCCTTTGGCAGGCCATCAGAAAGCCCCGAGATGTGATGGGAGTAATACATGCACTCAGAAAGAAAAATAAGTCTGAGCCAAGAAAAGGGCAAATGGCTTTTCACAGTTGAGTTTGGCCCATGCGGAGCCTGCTTTTCATTTCAAGGAGCTTGGCCAGGAATCTAGTTCTCCTGCCCGCTCCTTGGGTGGACTCCTCGGATAGAAAAACAGGTCTGCTGCTGAGAAATGCATAGGTATTCATTTGTTAAGCTAATTGCTACCTGCTCTAGGAGAGTCATTGCCCTAAGGTAGAAATGGTGAGTGCTTTGGAAATGGCTGGAGCCAGAAATTTACCTCCAGCTGCATCCAACTAAAATGCCGTTCCCCTTATAAGGCTATCTTCCCTTTCCTGGAAGAATGCCTTATTGCCTTGAGTCCTCTGGAGTTAGTTGCTCTGCTAAAAGCATTACACGAAGTCTTATGCTTTACGGCATTTTTTTTTCCGGCTGTAGGCTTTATGGCAGAGACAAAGCAGTTTTGCAAAACAAAGGCTAGGTTGCATTGACCCAGAAATGTGCAGCTCCCATTGCAGCTGCGAGCCCAGAGGCATTTGTGCTGGCAGCGGAGCATCGGCACCAGGGAAGCAAAGGTCAACGCTTTCCTTCGACTGTTTCCATTTCCTCTGCCTTTTCTCCCCAACCGCTCCACTAGGGGGCTTCTGTCAGGCTATGATACCAATAGTGGTATAGCGTAATAATGTTATAGCAATCTCTGCCACACAAGGGTGTCGAATTCACTTGTCATGAGGGATGGATATGACATAAATGTGACTCAGTCAGGCCATGCTTGAGGGCCAGGGCTGCCTTGGCTGGTCCCAGAATGGCACTGGGTGTGGGGGGGGGGGGCTGGACTGGTGAGCCCTTAGCAGAGTGGGGGCTGCCTTGGGGGGGGATTATCAGGCCTACGAGCCAGCCGAGGCAACCCTCTCTTGCCAGGCCAGATCAAGAACAAGAGGGGGATATCTCAGCTGGCTGCATATTCAACCAGATCAAGAACAAGAGGGGGATATCTCAGCTGCATATTCAACCAGATCAAGAACAAGAGGGGGATATCTCAGCTGCATATTCAACCAGATCAAGAACAAGAGGGGGATATCTCAGCTGGCTGCATATTCAACCAGATCAAGAACAAGAGGGGGATATCTCAGCTGGCTGCATATTCAACCAGATCAAGAACAAGAGGGGGATATCTCAGCTGCATATTCAACCAGATCAAGAACAAGAGGGGGATATCTCAGCTGCATATTCAACCAGATCAAGAACAAGAGGGGGATATCTCAGCTGGCTGCATATTCAACCAGATCAAGAACAAGAGGGGGATATCTCAGCTGCATATTCAACCAGATCAAGAACAAGAGGGGGATATCTCAGCTGGCTGCATATTCAACCAGATCAAGAACAAGAGGGGGATATCTCAGCTGCATATTCAACCAGATCAAGAACAAGAGGGGGATATCTCAGCTGCATATTCAACCAGATCAAGAACAAGAGGGGGATATCTCAGCTGGCTCCATATAACAAAAGTGAACTCTCGAGGCCTTTAGAGACTCGTTTCTTTATACACTGAGCATTTAGGAGAATTAGTAGAATGTGGCATTAGGTCATTCTAACATTGCTGTGTGTAGCAGTTACCAGGTTTTTTTTGTGGGGGTGGGGTGGGGTGGGGTTAAGAAGAACATTAGTGGCACAGGCACATAATGATAGCTGTGGACAGGTAAGGAAAAGAAAATGGGGCTGATGTATGTGGTTCCCTCTGAAATGGGCATGTAAAATATGTGCCAGCTGTAGGGGAGGCTTGGATAGTGGACTATCAGTGGGTGGTGCTAGCTCCAGTGGTCGTTCAGCCCCCTCCCCCCAATCTGGACTGGACTGGGCTACCCAGTGGGAGATCCATGACTCGACCAAACTTTAAACGACTTCAGCATCAGTGTTCTGGTTCAGTTTGGAGCGACAGTACAAGGGGAGGATGTAACCTTTCCCCCTATACTTTTTGAGGTAATCTGAATTGCTCTGGGACTGCTATTTTGGACAGAGCATACAGCAGCCATGTAGGCTGTAGCGTATCCAGTTCCCATCCCCGCCACCACTAGAATCCAGGCCAAATACAAAACCTGTGGAGGTTTCAGATTCCAAAAATGGAATGGGCTGCAAAAAGGAGAAGACTATGGCTAAAATTTGGAAAGCCGTGTGAGATCTGTTCATGGATTCTGTTCATGGGGTAGAAAATGTTGACAGAGAGAAATTTTTCTCTCTTTCTCACAATACTAGATGCTGGGAGGGAAGAATTAGGACTAATAAAAGGAAACACTTCTTCACGCAACGTGTGATTGGTGTTTGGAATATGCTGCCACAGGAGGTGGTGATGGCAACTAACCTGGATAGCTTTAAAAAGGGCTTGGAAAGATTTATGGAGGAGAAGTCGATCTATGGCTACCAATCTTGATCCTCCTTGATCTCAGATTGCAAATGCCTGAGCAGACCAGGTGCTCAGGAGCAGCAGCCACAGAAGGCCATTGCTTTCATATCCTGCATGTGAGCTCCCAAAGGCACCTGGTGGGCCACTGCGAGTAGCAGAGTGCTGGACTAGATGGACTCTGGTCTGATCCAGCAGGCTAGTTCTTATGTTCTTATTCTCTGCCCTCTTCTTTAGTATGATTGTTGGCATTTGCAAGTGTCTGTCACAGCTCAAGTCATAAAAGGGTTAACTGTATGTAAACAAGTTGCTGAAGTCACTGTTTTATGACCTGGCCTATTGATTAGCTATTGGTCAATCAGATAGCCATTGCTTTCATGTTAGTGAGCACAGATATCAGAAGGTATAAAGTTAACTTGTTTTATGTATTGTCAAAGGCTTTCATGGCTGGATTCAACTGGTTGTGGTGGGCTTTCCGGGCTGTGTGGCCGTGGTCTGGTAGATCTTGTTCCTAATGTTTCGCCTGCATCTGTGGCTGGCATCTTCAGAGGTGTATCACAGAGAAAAGTGTGTGACAGATTTCTCTCTGGGATACACCTCCGAAGATGCCAGCCACAGATGCAGGCGAAACATTAGGAACAAGATCTACCAGACCACGGCCACACAGCCCGGAAAACCCATCACAACCAGTTAACTTGTTTTCTTTGTTTCAAAGGAGAAGACCACACAGACAGAAAGAAGTAGGAAGGAAAAGCAGGATGTAGTCTTAAGTGTATAGTTAGTACTGTAAATATGTAACGGAGCAGTACAACATTTATTTTTGGTTTTCCAAGAAACCCTACCCCTTTTAAATTAGTAAACTTTTACATAAAGCAACTCAAGGTATTTCTGGATCTCTTCTGTCCCACGGGATGCTGCTTCCGCATCTCTGCTCATAAGTATCTCTTTTAATTGAATACCCTTCAATGATCCTTTCACAAGTCGCTCAGTTTTATTTGCTACCCCTTTCCACCACCACCACCTCCCCACACCTGCCATGATGTGAAGAGAATTAAGACTGAACAACCTTATAGGGCTGTTGAAAAGATTACTATGATCATGAAGATGAAGTGCTTTGAACGCCCTTTAAAATACCATATGAATGCTAAGTAGGATTCTCAGCAACATACAAGGGCTCTTGGATCTACAGTCAGGTCTCTTTATTAGCCCCATTTCATTATAGCGATGAGTGTTATCACTTCCTCTAAAGAGGAGAGTTCTATTAACCCAGTGCTCTTATGAGATCTTTGGGATCAATATAAGACAGAGTGAAGCGGGTGATATCTAAGGTTCGTGGAGCCTAAGCAGAGATACACCCTTCTAAGTCCAGAGTTTGAAGGGCGTCAACCTCACACGACTTATCAATCAAGGTAAGCATCTTGAATTATGCCCAGAAATCTGTGGGGTCAGGAAGCAAGACCTCTTCTTTTCATGAAGAAGTGATGCTGGAAAGGAATCAGATTTACCAGGGTGCTTACAAGGATCAAGGGTGACTTACAGATATTATTTGATTCGATTTTTGATCCCAGCCCTGCAGCAGCGGGACTTAGGTTGGCTAACAACTTGTCACACATGTCACTCAAATCCAATGGATGTATAAGTACATAGAACATAAGAACATAAGATTGGCAGCCTCTGGAGTGCGGGGCACCGTCCTTCAATGGATTGCCTCGTTTCTCCAGGGTCGGGGTCAGCAGGTGTGGTGCGGGGACGAGGCTTCCCAAAGGGCTCCACTTAGCTGTGGGGTTCCCCAGGGAGCCTTACTTTCCCCGCTCTTATTTAATATCTACATGCGACCCCTTGCTCAACTGGTGCGGAGCTTTGGGCTGGTCTGTCACCAATATGCGGATGACACCCAGCTCATTCTTGTTGGATGGAGAGGGGGACGAACTCCGCTTCCTCTCTGCGGCTCTACAGCATTGGTTTGGAGTCGGTTGCCAAGGCTGGTTGAGGCAGAGTAGGTTAAAACTTAATCCAACAAAGACGGGAGGTCCTCTGGCTGGGCCGGGGAGAGACCGGCGGGGATTTCCAGCCGCCTATTCTAGGAAGGGGTCACTCTGGCCCTCGCACATCCCTGGCCCACAGCCTGGGGGTCCTCGCTTCTGGACTCTGCCTTTGACAATGGAGAGCCAGGTGGCCCATGTAACCCAGGTTGCGCTTTTTTTCATCTCTCGCCAGGCGCGCGTGTTGGCCCCCTATCTCTCCCCGCCCGGATTCTCTGGGCCACCGTGATCCATGCGACGGTCACCTCTGAGGCTAGATTACTGTAACTTACGCTGGCCTTGCGATTGATCCGAAGCTGAAGCTGGTCCAGAATGCAGCGCAACGGCTTCTGGCAGGGTGGTGGATTATTCCAGATCATATCACCCCTCAGTTATGCCAGTCTGCACTGGCTCCCCAGTGGAGTTCGATCGCCTTTCAAGGTGTTGGTAATAACCTTTAAGGCCTTACGCCGCATGGGGCCCCTCATACCCACGGGACCGATCACTCCCTTTATGTCCCATCGTGAAGGCCACTCACGCCAGCGGTGGCTGAACTGCTGGTGACCCTCGCCCCATGAGGGACGATGCAGCTGGCCTCGACCTCGGGCCAGGGCCTTATACTGCTCTGGCCTCCCTGCCTGGTGGGAATGCTCTCTACCTCCATCAGTCCGGCCCCAAGTGGATCTTGGTGAGTTCCGCAGGGCCTGCAAAACAGAGCTATTCCACTGGCTTTTGGAGAGGCTGGCCATGGTTTTACTTGCCCCCCCACTGAAACATCGGAATTGAAACTGAGGCCGCTATTCTCTCCATCCCTTTGTTATTTCCGGGGTCGGGCCCACTGTTGATTCTATCTGGGGCCGCTCTCCCTTTTCTTTTTTCCTCTTCTATTATTTAATTCCTCCCTTTTAGCCTTGGGATTAAATTCGCTTTAATACGCTTTTATTTGGTTTATTGTTTAAATTGTAAGTATGATTTGTTATGCTGGATATTAAATGTGTTAATTTATGCTGGATTTTAAATGTGTTAATTTATGCTGTTGGAGCTGCTGTCAGAGAACAGCCATGTTGGAAGCCGCCTCGAGCCCCTTGGGGAAGAGGCGGCCTATAAATTTGAAATATAAATAAAATATAAATAAATAAATAAGAACTAGCCTGCTGGATCAGACCAGAGTCCATCTAGTCCAGCACTCTGCTACTCGCAGTGGCCCACCAGATGCCTCTGGGAGCTCACATGGAGGATGTGAAAGCAATGGCCTTCTGCTGCTGCTGCTCCTGAGCACCTGGTCTGCTAAGGCATTTGCAATCTGAGATCAAGGAGGATCAAGATTGGTAGCCATAGATTGACTTCTCCTCCATAAATCTGTCCAAGCCCCTTTTAAAGCTATCCAGGTTAGTGGCCATCACCACCTCCTGTGACAGCATATTCCAAACACCAATCACACATTGCGTGAAGAAGTGTTTCCTTTTATTAGTCCTAATTCTTCCCCCCAGCATTTTCAATGAATGCCCCCTGGTTCTAGTATTGTGCACGAAAGAGAGAAAAATTTCTCTCTGTCAACATTTTCTACCCCATGCATAATTTTATAGACTTCAATCATATCTCCAAACTAAAGAGTCCCAAATGCTGCAGCCTCTCCTCATAAGGAAGGTGCTCCAATCCTTCAATCATCCTCGTTGCCCTTCTCTGCATTTTTCTCTCTCTTCGATATCCTTTTTGAGATGTGGCGACCAGAACTGTTCTCCAAGTGCGGTCGCACCACGGCTTTATATATGGGCATGACAATCCTTGCAGTTTTATTATCAACTCCTTTCCTAATTATCCCCAGCATAGAGTTTGCCTTTTTCACAGCTGCCATGCATTGAGTTGACATTCCCATGGAACTATCAACTAAGACGCCCAAATCCCTTTCCTGGTCTGTGACTGATAGCACTGACCCCTGTAGCGTGTATGTGAAGTTTGGATGGTTTGCCCCTATGTGCATCACTTTGCATTTTGCTACATTGAACTGCATTTGCCATTTCTTAGCCCACTCACCTAATTTATCAAGGTCCGCTTGGAGCTCTTCGCAATCCTTTGTGGTTCTCACCACCCTACATAATTTGGTATCATCTGCAAACTTGGCCACCACGCTACCCACCCCTACTTCCAGGTCATTTATGAATAGGTTAAAGAGCACTGGTCCCAAAACGGATCCTTGGGGGACACCACTCCCATTAAGGTCAAGACTGCATTCCGTTCGCAGGGTCCCAGCTCTTTCCTCCTAGGAAAAGCTCCTTCAAGTTCTTCTTCTCACCCATAACAAGCCTGGAAGTCCTCCTGCGCGTCCCTTGAAGTTGCCATGGATATTAATAGCTGTCATGCATGTGGGTACGTGGTCTTCAAGATGAAAGTTGTTAGCAGCAAAGGGGAGGAAAGGACTGGGGTGAAGGACAGATCATTTGCCACTGTTCCTTCTCCTCGTACAACCCCACCTTGGCCGGCTCTTTTCCTTTTGCCATGGAATACAAAAATTATGTGTGCGTACATGAGAAAAGATCTCCTTCACATCCGGCCTGGGGTTTTTTTTTTCCCTTCCCCCAGTTGGTCCGCATGTTATATAAGCTGAGACATGGAAAAGCGTTTCTGCTGCCATCCCTAGCTGACATTTTTTAACCTTTCCTTCTCATAGGGCGGAGGAGAAGGGCGAGCGGGAAGGCCTGTTCTATCATGTTTCAGATATTCTCGTTTTCTTCCCATGTACCACTCTGACGAAGCTCGCTCTGGTTTTCATTAGCAACCGATTTGCTTACGAATCATTGTTTTGGATGCTTTCAGAGGCCTCCGAGGTGCCTTGGATTTTCTTAAGGCCGCTCCACACCATTCGTATTCACTTGGCAGCGAATGTGTAGCTCGGGGTGGGGGAAGAGGTTGAGCAAAGTCACCTTTCTCTCAACCAGCAGGTGATATCTCATTGGGCGGGTGAATTGCACGGATCTACAAAAGCTGTGCGTTTGGTGGGTTTTTTCCAGCCTCCCTGGAACATTTCCCCCCTCTTTAATTTAAACCATTCTCTTGTCAAACCCTTTATAGGTTGAGAAGTGGGAGATGGGGAGGAGCAAGATTTGTTCTCCTGAAAGAAATGGGAAGCCCGTGATCTGCAAAGAATTCTGGCTGCAAATTAGAAGGGTCCCCCCCCCCTTTCTGTTCGAATGCACATGGGAGGAACGCCAGAGAAGATGCCAACATCTCCGTGCGTTTTCCCACCACTGAAATGGTCCCCCAGAAGTCTCCCCTGTAGACTCTGAGCCAAACTATGTCCACACAAAAGCAGCATCCAGCAGGGACCTGCATGTCTGAACGGACACTGGTCTGACAGAACACATGTGTAAGTGCAGAGCCCTTTCTTCATTCCTTCCTGTTTTCGTACGTTCCCTCTGTGAGCTGTTTCGGTTTGCCGAGTTTTCGTTGCGGGTGTTCCCAATTTTGTACGTCCCTTTTGTGCCATTTACAGACCTTTTCATATGCAATTTATGTGCTGTTAAAGACAGGGTTGCGTGCATTTAAATAGGGAAAATTCAGCACAGGGAAACAGAAAAAGGCATTCAGATAAGGAGCTGGGGGTTTGGTGGCCATGAGAGAAGCAAAAACAGTGGGGATTTCTTAATAAATCAAAATAATTTAGTGGTGATGTACTTCAGGTGGAATGTTTTCATTGGAATCAGTTTATCAATTGGGAAACCTCTGACATCTTCCTTGCCAGGATCACTCACCAGTTGGGGGCAGTGCTGGGATCCAAAAATTTTAGTAACAGGTTCCCATGGTGGTGGGATTCAAACTGGGGCTGGGTGGGGCACAACGGGGGCATGGCCGGGCATTCCGGGGGCAGGGCATTCCTGGGCGGGGTTGTGGCAAGGGCACAGCCACTGCACCGGTCCTTTGGCGGGAAACGAATGCACGCAGGCGCAGGCTGCCACGCATGCTGGTGCACCTCCTGCCAGACTGCTTCAAGTTCTGCGCGCTACTGCTGAGAGGAGGGGCGTAACTAAGGCAAAAATCATGTGGCAAAATCACCAATTAGTAACCCCCTCTCGGCACACACAAATAATTAGTAACCTACTCTCAGGAACCTGTGAGAACCTGCTGGATCCCACCTCTGGTTGGGGGGTAGGTAAGTCTACATCCCTCAATGACTTTGGAACCACCACTTCATGTCTTCTTAATTCTAAGCAGGGCCTGCTTCATTCACCCATCCGCTTCCTGGTCGTATCAGAGTAGCCCTTGCTGGATCCGACTGACGTTCCATCCAGTCCAGTGTTCTCTTTTGAGAAGCGTCTAGTCAGGCGTTTCTGGGAAGCTCGCAAGTGGCAGACGAAGACAGCAGCCCTCCAGCCTCTTGAAACCACACAATATATTTCGCTGCAGACTCGAAACATAATCTCTCTTGGGTTATCAGTGACTGATACAGGCCAGGTGGCTAAGAGTAAGCACAATGAAAAGTTACGGAAGCGGCAAGCAGGAAGGCAAGTTCAGCCAACGCTTTGGATTTATGTGCAGATGAATAGTCACAAATAAAGATACCAGTGAAACGGGAAGAGCAGTGTTAGTGCCAAGAGGATCCTCTGACTTCGAGGGACAGAAGAGCATCATGAATTCATTTGTGCTGTCTCCCGGAAAGGAAGAAACAGATGTTTACCTCCTCAACTTAGGCCCCTTCCGCACATGCACTTTCAATCTACTTACAATGCAGTTTGCTGCTGGATTTCACTGTGCGGAATAGCAAAATCCACCTGCAAACAATTGTGAAAGTGGATTGGAAGTGCATTATTCTGCATGTGCAGAAGGGGCCGTAGCCATTTTTTGTGGGGGCTTTTTTTTGCCAATTTCCTATTCATGTGAAAGGTAGGTAAACCTACATTTTAAATACTTAGCCCACGGTGGTGTCCCATTTGAGAAACCTCTAGTGGAGACATAGTGCTACTCTAATGACATCTGGAAGTTGTTCAATGGCCACTGGAAGTGATGTCAGCAACAGTCACCGATATGGCTAGGAGCCGGGAAGAACGAGAAGCCGTAATGAAACACCAGCAGAGTTGAATTCGCTGCCTGAGGCTGGTCGCCAAGGGACAGCTCTCAGTTGCTTAAAAACAGCTGAATTAATATGAAAACAATCAGCTGAACAGCTATAAAATATTACAGAATTATAAAAATAGAAATGTAAAATATTAAAAGAAAAATTTAAGACAGCAATTGCACTGGTAATTTTACCGCGGTAAAAAAAGTAAGAGTGAAGACTTCGAATTTCAACTAAATGGGTTCTTGTATATGAAAATGTTATGTAGCCAGATAGCACTTCTCTATCTTGTATATGAAAATGTTATGTAGCCAGATTGCACTGCCTTACACAATTGCTGGGAAGCTACAGTGGCGGAAAAAGAGACAATTGTAGATGCCGCTTTGGAGGAAAAGTAGGGTAAAAATGCAATAGACAAAATTCAAGTCCCCCTGGACTAAGACCGATCACTTTAAGCAGATTTTTAATTTGCTCTTGCTGTTATGGTTTTGATGCAGGAAGAGAATTTCTGGCCAGAATTAAAAAACCTCGGAGTTTGAAAATCAAAATAGCCTTTTTACACCATCGAAAGCTTTTTCCCCTACATCTAAAAATATCCCTAGCTATCCCTGTTCGCTTTCTTTGCATAATTCATTCTATTTACAGGTTTGCTGATGTTATCTTTCAGTTGATGCTATGCCAAAAAGCCCGCTTTATCTAGGTGGGTGTACTTATCATTAAGTAATTCAACAAAAACAGCTGCACTGTTGGGCTTTATGAACTAAGTCTGAACCTCTGCTCAGCCAGAAAGGGGATTTTTTTGCCTCTTCCGCATTCCCACATGTACTTTATTGAATTGGTTTTTTTTGGGGGGGGGCAAAATGGAATGGGGGAAACCATGTACCCCAAGTACCTTGAAGAAAGGGCTCAATGCAAACGTGATGGGAAGTCTCCAATCCTAAGAACACTTTCCTGAAAGTCAGCCCCTTTGAATATCACTGTACTGAAAAGTAGATCCTAGTTAGGATTATTCTCTGTGATAGATATTCTTTACAGAATTTATATCCTGCCTTTCAGCCAGCTAACTGGCACACCGACCGGTCCATGACGTGAAATCGCAACCCTGTAAAATGATAAAATGCATTTTTTAAAAAAAAAACATAACTACTCAAAACCTAAAATAACATAACCAAAAATAGTCATAAAACAAATAATCAATTAACAAACCTAGGAGTTTTTTTTTCTGTTTTACAAAGCAGCAGTCAAGTCGTAAAATCAACAGCCTGCAAAAGAAATCATGTAGAATAAAAACACCAAATGCCCTCCAGAATAAAATCATCTTCAAAAGCTTCAGGAAGGCCGGGGGGGGGGTGCGGGGGGGGGAGGCAGGCAGGCAAAGTCAAACCAACTCTGAGCATCTCTTGCCATGAAAACTCTGTGGGTTCACCATAACTCAGTTGTGATTTGATGATTTGATTTGATGACACACACAGAGAGAGGTCCCTCCTTTCCCCAAACCTGCCCTTCACAGGCTCCGCCCACAAATATCTGGAAATTTCCAAACTTGGCACTGGTGGCAACTCTACTTTGCATTCACAGCAGCAGAGAGAGCTACATGGAGAATTGTCTCCACATGGAAGAAGCCCAGCTGTATGAAAAGTCACATATAAAAATTTGAGGATGCTTTCTTCAGATGCAGACCCTCTAGTTTAGAATTGTTTGCCAGAATTAGATCCAAATATGTGCTCTTACATCCTCTCTTCCAACCTGAGTTAACTGATTTGATCAGATTGTTTCTCTCACTGAAGAACTCCGATTCTGTTTTTTGTGTGTGTGTGAAGAGGTTGCAAGCGTTGTTATGGAAATAATTCAGAATCGGTAACAATCTGTATTTATCTGATGTTATCTTCTTCTGCTTTAAAAACCCTATTGTTTGCTGTGGGTTTTTGTTGTTGTTCTGTTTACGCCAATAAAAGCTTTGCTTGCTTGCTTGAAGAATTGTCTGCTCCAATCAATCAATCTTTCTAGCACCTGCTACCTGGGTTCCTTTCACTGGGAAGTCAGGGGGTTAACTCTTTGGATGTCAAGTGTGCACTTTACCACCAAGTGCAACTCCTTCTCAAGAAGGGAGAGGTTGAACCTTCCGCAGACCTGGCTCCTGACACGTAGAGGCCCCGAACAGGATAAAAAGAACATTTAGGCATTTTCAACCATTTGGGTGCTGTGTGGTTTCCAGGCTGTATGGCCGTGTTCTAGCAGCATTCTCTCCTGACGTTTCGCCTGCATCTGTGGCTGGCATCTTCAGAGGATCTTCATAGGATCTGTGGCTGGCATCTTCAGATCCTCTGAAGATGCCAGCCACAGATGCAGGCGAAACGTCAGGTGTAGTAGTGCACTGCCGACCCGGCAGTGCCGTAGTAGAACGTTGGGATTCCGGCTGTGAAAGCCTTCGACAATACATTTTCAACCATGTTTGTCAAAATCGTTTCTGTGATTGGAGACTGGAGATAATTCCCCTAAAAACCTCAACCACGAAATACCCATGTGGGGAATGGTGTCGTGTGCATACTCTGGTGCTCCTAAGGAGAGAGAGGAGGGGAAAAAAGAAACTTTCATTTCCTCTGTTGCTTCTATTTACCAATTAAAAATAGCTCCATCACAGAGGCTTCCCAAGATATTTAAACACGTTCTCTCTCACACACACATGCTCACACAGGAAACATCTGGCAGGCAGAAGCACAGTGTCAGCAGACAGCAGCAATTATACCCAGCCCGAACAACAACTTAATTACTGACAAGGGCAGCTCCAAACGGGATCCACGCTCAGCCGTGCAAAATGCACCGGCTCCACGCCTCCATTTGGAATATTGAAACAATTCCCCCAGAATAAAACGACAGCCAACTCTTGTGCTTCGGTCTGCAGGAAATAGTGCTGTGACGAGGATGTATCAAATGGCACACAGAGTCACACCACCGGTTCGTGTCGCCCGTGACTTTCTATTCTGACCGGCGACAGCCATTCAAGGCCTCGGGCAAAATTCTGGGTTTCTTGTGCATGCTCAAGGGTCTTCTGTGGGCGATGCACATGCATCTGAGACCTGGATCCTGCTGCAGGACATGGTACAGGTCCGCAGGGCATGGAAAACTGAAATGTTCCTTTTGATTTCCTCCCCCTTCACTTGCCCCTCCCTTCCTCCTTGCCTCCTCCTTGATATATTAGGAACCAGGAGGTGCAGGAGAGTTCCTTGGAGCATCATATTTAAATTGAGAGGAGGTTCTTGTATAGAGGTCCCCTCTGATAGGTAGCTTGGGAAACTTAGGCCCCTTTAGCACATGTTCAAGTTAGAACTGTTTTTCTGAACCTTGTGAAAGAAAAAGTGTGCTACAATGTACTGTTTTTTGCTGATAGGGCACTGATATATGCCAGATATGCATGTATGTGACAGGATCTTTATTGTGGGACCCTAGTTCACCTGAAGTTGAACTAACTTGTGTGTGTGTGTGTGTGTGTGTGTGTGTGTGTGTGTGTGTGTGTGTGTGTGTGTGTGTGTGTGTGTGTGTTTGTTTGTTTGTTTGTGGTGGAGCCCGTTTTTAGCCACAATATATTTTTTGTGGTGGCAGTGCCCTTTTCTCATTTTCTGTGGTTCCCCCTTTCCCCTTTGTGCCCTAAGCAGGTGCTCATTCATTCATTCATTCATTCATTCATTCATTCATTCATTCATTCATTTGTATCCCGCCCTCCCCCCAGAGGGCTCAGGGCAGCGAACCGCAACAATAGAACAATAACAATATAAGACAGCATAAACTACAACAGTCATAAAATCGCAATATAACAATAACCATATCTTTCTTTTTTTTTTGTAAATAATTTTTATTAGGTTTAAAATATATAGAAATTATTACATCCGTTTAGCATAACTTGTCATTTGGCAACAAAACACAACAGAAAAAAAGCAGATAATGATGAAACGTAGAGAGTAGAAAGCAGAGAAGGTAAGGGTAAGAAAAAAAGAGGAAACAAGAGTAAGAGTGTAGAGAGGCAAGAGGGGACTTGTATTTCCATTGATTATAGAAGAGGAGAAGATTAGAGATAGGATATGAGAAAGTAACAAGAAAGGATAAGAGAGGGAAGCAAATAAGAAGAAAGATGTATAGAGGTGAGGAATAGGGGGAAAGGGGAGAGAAGGAAAAAGGAGGTGACAGAAGAAGTTATCTAAACATAAAGATTTAACTGGTTAATAACATTTTACTTCTGATCTTCATATGAGATGAAGAGGGGTTTCCCATCTTCAGAGTTACAATAACCATATCAAACAATATAACAATATAACAGTGGTGGCGAACCTTTGGCACTCCAGATGTTATGGACTACAATTCCCATCACCCCTGCCAGCATGGTCAATTAGCCATGCTGGCAGGGGCTGATGGGAATTGTAGTCCATAACATCTGGAGTGCCAAAGGTTCGCCACCACTGGAATATAATAATAACAACGTAAAGCAGCGTAAACAACAACAGTCATAGAATCATAATAAGTAACAGATGGCAACATTCCCCCCGGCATAATGACCCAAGACAACCCCCCCTGAGCAATTTACAGCGGTGTCAGCATAAAACCTAGCCTAGTGACTAACAGTGGCGTAGGAGGTTAAGAGCTCATGTATCTAATCTGGAGGAACCGGGTTTGATTCCCAGCTCTGCCGCCTGAGCTGTGGAGGCTTATCTGGGGAATTCAGATTAGCCTGTACACTCCCACACACGCCAGCTGGGTGACCTTGGGCTAGTCACAGCTTCTTGGAGCTCTCTCAGCCCCACCTACCTCACAGGGTGTTTGTTGTGAGGGGGGAAGGGCAAGGAGATTGTCAGCCCCTTTGAGTCTCCTGCAGGAGAGAAAGGGGGGATATAAATCCAAACTCTTCTTCTTCTTCTTCTTCTAACCCAAAAATACAACATCAAATCACTAAACTAAGCCTACTTAACAATTTATACCTTATACTAACCCTAAAACGCTCAGACAATGCAGTAACTCACGACACTATGTTACATGGCAGATTTAATAAGCAAGAAAAGGCTAAAAGATTGTGCCCATGTAACGACGATGGCTCAGTTGAATCTCTGGCCCACCAATTACTTCACTGTCTCAGATTCAAGGAAATCAGATCCAAGTATGTGAATCTCACTCCTTTACATTTACCCGATCTCCCCGATTTATTTAGATTACACGACTTGTTGGACAACCCTGATCCTTCTCTCTGTATGATGGTGGCAGACTTTCTCCTGGAAATTACTAAATGCCAGTAGATTTCCTTCGTCCTAACATGTATATCCTGTATGGTATATGCTTTTTAATCTGTTTTTATTATTGTTGTACTGCTGTCTATGCCAATAAAGGCTTGCTTCAGTAACTCACTACCTAAAAATATTAATGGTTAACACAGGGCTTTGGGGAAGGCTTGGTACAGCAAGGTCTGAGTAGGGAAGGAAGGGTACACGTGACTTTTTTGCCAGCTTAAACTATAAAACAAGAGAAACCTTTCAGAAGCCCTAAAGGGAGGATGCTCCGTATCTTTGGACCCCTTGATCTTGTGTAACCTCAGCTTGTGGGTTCTGTGGGGCAGTACTTGGAAGGAGTTGCAAAGAACCAAATTTAAACAAAACAGTTTACTTTACTTAACAAATAACACTATTAAAACATTTAACATTTACACTTTGCAGTCCTGTTAAGTTTGCATTTTCAAGTCCTTATTTACAGTCTACTGATATTGCCAAGTCCAATTCTTCTTTGCTGGTGGTTGGTTTTGAAGACTTCTGAGGCTTGGTGAATGGGCTTCAAGATGATGAAGGTTCCCAGAAAACTCTCACCATTTACATACACAAAAACCCTGAAACAATAAATTCTAACATTTACAATATAGCAAAAAAAAAAAACTCCCTTCCCACTAGTTCCCCACAACATTGCAGTTACCTTAAACAAGGTGTTAAGGGCTTAATAAAATCAATCAAGGTCCCAGCCTGGTAGTCTCGCTTCCTCCAACCTCATGAGTTCTGCAGCATTCTACTTCATTTCAGACTCCACCCCTTTCTGGGTCATCCCATTCTGACACAGGGGTTACACTTGCACCCAGTTTTAGAGGAAGCCTCAATTTCACGGCTAGGAGGAGCATCACAAAAGATCCAGTTCAGGAACCAAAGGTCAACCAGGATGCCGATTTGCCTCCATCCTTGTTACAGGCGAGCTGCTGCCTTGGGCTGGAGCCCGTTTCCCATTTTGCGAGAGCTTCGGGAGAAACGGATTTTAATACGCTTGCGTAACCGCTGGGTAACGCTAAACTCTGTTGTGGACCTTTTTTTCGACAGCCCGGTCCTCTGACATCATTTGGGAGTACTTCTAAGCCAGCGGCCCTCGGAGGCAATTAATAATGAAGTGTTGCTCAATTTTATTCCACTTTTGCTGCCACCAATAGCGGAAGCCGGGCAAGGAATTTACAAGGCAAAATAGCAACATTAACAACAGAACTTGGACCGGGTTCTCACCGAGGTGGTCAGCCTGTTCCCATGCTAGATCATCGCAGACTGTTGGTGGGGAGCTCATAACTGAATGCTCCTCCGTACCACAGAAAGGAGCAAGACAGGGGAGAAAGATAGCTAGAACTCTCCCCTCACCTGCTGCCGATTTTCTCTCTGTAGGGGGATAGTTTTGCATTGAGAAGTTTTGAACTTCCAGCCCCCCACCTGGAGGCCGGCAATCCTGCCTCCTAACAGTATAAATTGGTCTTGCCAACTCTGGCAAGTCTTGGAGATTTGAGGACAAAACCTGCCACGACATCCATAGCGGATGGATTCTCCCTATCCTTGCAGTCATTCCAGCTATGCTCCTACTTAGAGAGCCAGTGTGGTGTAGTGGTTAAGAGCAGGTGGATTCTAATCTGGAGAACCGGGTTTCATTCCCCACTCCTCCACCTGAGTGGTGGAGGCTTATCTGGGGAACCAGATGTGTTTCCGCACTCCTGCATTCCAGCTGGGCAATCTTGGGCTAGTCACAGTTCTCCCAGAACTCTCTCAGCACGACCTGCCTCACATGGTGTCTGTTGTGGGGAGAGGAAGGGAAAGGAGCTTGTAAGCCACCTTGAGTCTCCTTGCAGGAGAGAAAGGTGGGGTGTAAATCCAAACTACTACTCCTCGTCTCTTCTTCTTCTTCTTCTTCTTCTTCTTCTTCTTCTTCTTCTTCTTCCTCTTTTTCTTCTTCTTGGAAATACCAGGAGATTTGGGGGCGGAGCCTGAAAAGGGGAGGGGTTGAGAAGGGGACAGACTTCAATGAGGTATAATGCTGTAAAATCCACCCTCCAAAGAGGCCATTTTCTCCAGAGGATCTGATCTCTGTTGCCTGCAGGGCAGTTGTAATCCCAGGAAACCTCCAGCCATCCCCTGGAAACTGGCATCCCGAGAAGCATTCCTCCCACTGCTTCATGTCTGCAGGAACTGGGGGGGTTCCTTGTGCCCTTTTTAGAGGAGGGAAATCAAGCAACCTTGGCCTATGCCGAGCTGCGTGGTTTCCATATTTTGGACGAGGAGAAGCCAGTCCCGGCCCAGCGGCTCAAGAGCTTCCCGAATCAAGGGCTATTCTTCCCTGCAAAGCAGCTAATTGTCCACAAATGCCGCTGCCACCGGGGCCGCACCGGCCAATTATCTCCTAAGCAGCGGCAATAAAGATGACTCAACAGCTGGCAAGATGCCTGGTTTCCTGATTCCGGCATCTGAGCCATTAACGTTACGGATGGAGGGTTCGGATGCGGGGGCACGGCAGCCGTTCTGCAAAGCCCATCCAGCTGGGAGGGGATGGAGAAGAAGGGGGAGAATGGGAAGCATCACAGAACAGTAGGGGGCTGGCTTGTGGGGGATGGGGGGGGGGACACTGCCTTGGCAAGCCCCTGGCTGCTTGTTTGGTTTCTCTTCCGAAGCAAAGAGTCAGCAGCAACAGAACCAAAGGAGCAGCAACTTCTCTCCGGAATGAGCCAGCCCCGGCTCCTCTGTGTCTCTTGATGTGACTCAAACCCCACAAAGAAACAAGAAACAAGAATCTGACTGCCAAGTACAGAAGTGGCAGGGACTCAGGAAGGGGAGGGGTGGGCAGTCGGCCCTGTGCTGGCTTCCACTGCTGGCGAGAGGAATCCTCCCTGCTATGCTGGGTGGGAGGAGTCAGGGTTGAATCCCGGGCGGCCTTCCCAGGGCAAGAATGGGGGCAGGGAAGTGGCTGGTTATGGGCCCCATTCAAGGCTAGAGGGGGTCTGTTTCTCCCAAACTCTGTATTCATGACTCCCAATCCCTCGGCCTATCTTGACAATATTCAAGGATTCCATTTTCGGCTTGACATTCTCTAGTTTTTCACCCCTGCCTACGTGTCTTGTGACAGCAAGCTGTGATTTGTCACAGTTCTCTCAGAACTCTCCCAGCCGCACCTACCTCCCAAGGTGTCTGTTGTGGGGAGAGGAAGGGAAAGGAGCTTGTCAGCCACCTTGAGTCTCCTTATAGTAGAGAAAGGTGGGGTATAAATCCAAACTCTTCCTCCTCCTTAAAAAAAATGGAACGAGAGCATTCCCAGCAATGTTCAGAGAACACGAGCCTATAAAAACCAAACAGGTCTGAGTCAGTGAACAGGAAGGAGGGATGAAGAGTCTTCTAATGTTCAAATCAAATGGAACAAGTTGAAAGCAAAAGCTGATAAAAGCAGCAGAAGAAAAAAAGATGAACGTGTTGGACCAAGAAGGCCCGGAGAAGTCAAAGAAATAGCTGATTTGACAAAACGGAGAAGGTTTCTAAAATTCGCAAGATGTGGGGGCGGGGGGTGGGGGGTGGGCAGAGCAGGATTATAAGAGATTAAACAATCTAATTACTGAGAAAGCCAAAGACGGATGGCTGGGAGAATGCTATGACACTGTGGAAGAATTAATGAATGCAGCAGAGGTAGATAAGGCCCGTCAAGTTATGAAAAATATGAATGGTGAGCAGAGAAGGAAGTGTTCATGGCTATTAGAAATGAACAAGGCATATTGGCCAGTAGCCAGAGAGTCACTTTAAGTATACCAGAGAGCTCTGTTGTAGTCAGTGGGATTTTTCATGTTTAAACAGCACAACCTGCTTTTCCGAAACCCCTCCTGATTATTTTCCCCCAGTTATTTTGATTTTTATTTCTGAAGATTTGATGTGTCATATGACTCTCCGAGTGAGGCGCAAACATTCCTTACTTAAGTTTGAGTCCAGTTGTAGAGAAAGGAGGGTTACAGAGGTCCTAGATAAACGAACTGTAGGCATAGCACACGTATAATCTTGTTGTACTGACACACAACTCACACTGGGAGGAAAACAGGCATATATTTTACAGGAAGGATCTAGTGCGAGAGAACAAACAGTGGCGCCAAAATTGAAAACAACAACGAATTCTATCCACTCAAAGGAGAAGCGAGAAGCCAAATGTGAGTTTTCAGATCATTTAATTATTTACTTCAGAATCATTTATTTTCTTATTCTACAGAATCCCCACCTTTCTGCCCTCAGAAAGGCCAACCAAGCAGCTAGCAAATTAAAATATAAACAATAAAACCACATTTTAAAACCATTTAAAACCTCCAAAGCCAGTCATTCTTAGACTGTTAGAAGCATTCTATTTTACCACAAACGTCTGGCATCTTCACGTTCTGGTATCTCCGCCAATACAGTTTACAATGAAGCAAAACAAAGTTTGGCAAAGAAGCACGGCAGACTCTGCTGAGCGAAACAACAGTACTGGTATGTGGAAATGATTAGATAGATAGATAGATAGATAGATAGATAGATAGATAGATAGATAGATAGATAGATAGATAGATAGATAGATAGATAGATAGATAGATAGATAGATAGATAGATAGATAGATAGATAGATAGATAGATAGATAGAGATGATAGAGATGATAGAGATGATAGAGATGATAGAGATGATAAAGATGGATGGATGGATGGATGGATGGATGGATGGATGGATGGATGGATGGATGGATGGATGGATGGATGGATGGATGGATGGATGGATGGATGGATGGATGGATGGATGGATGGATGGATGGATGGATGGATGGATGGATGGAGAGAGAGAGAGAGTACTGGTATTTGGAAACAGACAGACAGACAGACAGACAGATATAACATTTAGATCCCACCTTTCTTCTATTCTGAAACGCAAAGCTTCTTTCAAGAACCCTCCTATCCAGCCACTGACTAGACACAGACCTCCCAAAGTTGCTGGATCACGCAGCATCACCCCCTGAGATCCTAGGAAATGTAGTTTGAACATATATTAATATTTGGAAGAACCATCCAGAATCTTTGTAGATTCTTCCTTCCCTAACTTGCATTCGCTTTTGTCTAGTTCATTTTGAAGTCCCAGAACAAACATGAATACATGAAGTTGCCGTCTATTGAGTCAGACTATTGGGTTCCTTCCGCACATGCAGTATAATGCACTTTCAATCCACTTTCAATGCACTTTGCAGCTGGATTTTCCTGTGCGGAATAGCAAAATCCACTTGCAAGCAATTGTGAAAGTGGATCGAAAATGCATTATTCTGCATGTGCGGAAGGGGCCAGTGTCTGTCAAGGGCACTGTTTTTCTTCTCCTGACTGGGAGCGGCTCCTCAGGGTGGCAGGAAGAGCTCTTTCACATCAATTGCTGCCCGATCCTTTTTTGGAATTAAGAATTCTCAGGGTTGGACCGAGATGTTCGTAAGCAGAGCGTATGCCCTGCCTCTGAGGCACTTTTCCTTCCCAGATGTTATTCTGCCCTAAAAGATGGGTATGTCATCCAGATAAACAGGAACCATCTGAACACACCTGCTGGTTTTTTAAAAAAAAAATCTAGGAGGTTGGATGTGGAAGATCCATTGGAAGATCCAAACAAGAGCCTCAATTTTTCTTCTCTTTTCATTTTAAACAATATAAACCGCATTGGCGGTGTGAGACAGACATGAGAATTTGTTTGTATTCCAAGTGCCACGGGGGGAGGGGGGGCTGTGAGGCAAACCCAAAGCAGATGCCGTTGTGAAACAACAGAATATGAACTCTGGATTATTGTTAACATCTGTCCTGCCATCCTAAAATGGGGACAAAGAAGTCTGCTCCCAACCAGTTGCACCAACCCGGCAGGTTGGCAAAGAAACTCAGCGTGGTATAGTGGTTAAGAGCAGGTGGACTCTAATCTGGAGGATCGGGTTTGATTCCCTGCTCCTCCACATGAGCAGTGGACTCTTAACTGGTCAACTGTGTTTATTTTCCCTGTCCCTCTACATGAAGCCTGCTCAGTGACCTTGGACCAGTCACAGTTCTCTCAGAACTCTCTCATCCCCTCTGACCTCACAAGGTGTCTGTTGTGGGGAGGGGAAGGGAAGGACTTTGTAAGGCGCTTTGAGACTCCTTACAGGAGAGGAAAGCATGATATAAAAACCAACTCTACTTCTTCTAAGAATATATGAGTCTTTACATGGTGGCAAGCAGTAGCATAGTCCCAAGGGGGCGCGATGCACTGGGTGCGAGCCCCTGTGGGGGCATGGTGGGGGAGTTCCGGGGGTGTGGCAGGGGCGTTCTGGGGGCATTCCGGGATGGGGGCAGACGGGGTGTGGCAGGGGTGCATGGGTGACACAGTTCCTCCTCGCTCCGCCCCGGTGGTGAGTCCTCCACTGGGCCATGGGCCTCCATAGCTGACCCTTGACCTTTGCCCCTATGCCATCTAATGGCTGCACCAATGAAGCAATTCAGGGAAGACAGACAGACCTGTCAAAGGAATGATGGGACGCCATCTCAGAAGACACTTCGAGACTTGACTCCCTTTCCTCTCCACTGCCGATGTGATTAACGCAAATGGCCACATACTGTCAGTGATGCATCAGTAATGGAATGAAAAACAGGCAAGGCCCCGGTATGCGCCTTGAGCTTCCAATGTCGACCTCATGGTGAGCAACGCAGCCAAGAATGGGGAGCGGGGAGGGAGGACCCCCCCCACCAACATTCCCGCCTGCAAAAAAGAGAATTTTCAGCATTATGGATTTGCATTTCTTTAATCTTACAAGGGCAGAACAGCCCCTTTCGATGGGTTCCTCCCAGTCCTCAGACAGATGAACTACCCGGCCAGCAATTCTGCAAGCGGTGGGGCCAAAAAACCTAAATGGACATGGCTGGAAGGCAGCGATTCCTTTGGGGAAGGAAGATGGACACAGAGAGAAACATAAAGCATCTTTTCGAAGCAGAGAATCCATAACTGTGAGAGCAGGCAGCTGTATGCTGAGGAGATGGGAGGCAGGGAAGCTCTTTAAATAAATTTGTCATGCTTGGTATTGATTATTTGTTTACTACAGGTTGCTCTCACTCTTTTGTGAACAAGTTCAAAGCAGTTTCTCGTGGCAATGATATAGGGTTGCCAACTCTCGGTGGTAAAATTCCTGGAAGGACCAAATCTCAGCAGGGAGGTGATTTGTTATTTATTTAGTTATTCCATTTAGAAGAAGAAGAAGAGTTTGGATTTATATTCCCCCTTTCTCTTTTGTAAGGAGACTCAAAGGAGCTTCCCCCCCCCCTGCCCATAACAAACACCCTGTGAGCTGGGTGGGGCTGAGAGACCTCCGAAGAACTGTGACTAGCCCAAGGTCGCCCAGCTGGCGTGTGTGCTGGAGCGCACAAGCTAATCTGGTTCACCAGATAAGCCTCCACAGCTCAAGTGGCAGAGCAGGGAATCAAATCCAGTTCTCCAGATTAGAGTGCACCTGCTCTTAACCACTACGCCATGCTGACTCCTCGCCCTACACTGAAATCCCAGGGCAGCTTACATAGTGTAGTTAAAAGCCCCCTTAAAATAGGGCTAAAAGCCCCCTGGAGGGTGATTCCGCAGAGGCCACCCTATAGAACAGCTGCTGCCTCTAGGGCACAGGTGTCAAACTCGTGGCCCTCCAGATGTTATTGACTACAGTTCCCATCATCCCCTGCCAGCATCATGCTGCCAGCATCATCAGGGGATGATGGGAACTGTAGTCCATAACATCTGGAGGGCCGCGAGTTTGACACCTGTGCTCTAGGGGATCTCAACTCTGTGGAAGAAGGGTGGGGTAGAGGTCCCCCAAAGAAAGACACTTCCTGTCTCACCCATCCAAAGACACTTCACTTCTGTATAACCCACTGTGCTCTGCCTTGCATCCTTCTCAATTTGAAACTGCAAAATTGGCCGTTTACTCTGCCACGCGCACCTGCAAAATGCCCATTCCAGACCCTGCCTGTATAGGTAAATTGCTGGTAAAAGTTGGGGCGGGGGGAAACCCACCTTCATTTGGCACCATTATGTTCTTTTATCTCATCTCCGATTCCCATCAAGAGATACTTCAGGAAAAAAACCAAAGAGAGGGACCAATTTAAAGAAATTCAAAGTAATCAAGAGGGTCCAATTTTCAGATGCGTAATGGGGAGAGTTAAACTATAGTCATTCTGAATACCCCATTGAAGGAATAAAACACCCCACCTGGAAGCTGGCGGCCACAGCAAGAATGCGAGCAGGCCTTGGATTGGGATCGACTGCAAAAACAAGGGAAAGGGATTGGCAGGGCAAAGGACTTCACGGTAAAGTAACATCTTTTGAAATGGAAACTTTTCGCGAGACTGTGTGGTGTAGTGGTTAGAGCGTTGGCCTACGATCTGGGATACTCAGGTTCGAATCCCCAGTGTGCCTTGGAAGCTCGCTAAGTGGGGTTGGGCCAGTGATGACCTGACCTACCTTGCAGGGTTCTTGTGAGGATAAAATGGAAGAGAGGAGAAGGCTATGAGCCGCTTTGGGTTCCCATGGGAGAGGAAGGCACTGTCTTAATGAAGTAATTGTAATTAATTGATTAGTGTCGAGCATGCGTTGTCCACCCCCAGGGGAGACCGAGGGGGCTCATGGAATTATCATTGATCTCTGTACTGCTGAGATCAGAGATAATGGGGTAGAATGGGGATAGAAGAGAAGGATGGGAAAGACTACAGGGGCATCAAAGGGGAGTGAGAGCTGCGAGGGGGAAGAAAGGGACACCTGGCAGAGGAAGGTGAAGGAGCCAAACAGAAATTGAGGCAGCAGAAGGCACCAGAGGTGGAGAGGGAAAGTTCAGGGTCGGGGAGCGGACACAGCAAATTGAAGGCCCCTGAGTGGGTAGAATGGGAATCCCACAGCCCTGCGAGTCCTTGCAGGTTTGCTTGTGGCTATTACGATATTTTAATTATTCATCAACGTAATTATTTATTAACAAGGGCTGGAGACAGGCAGCGGTTTTCAACAGAGCAGGAGATGGGGAGACGCAGCTCGCGCACGCCGCAGCAGGGCTTCAGAAAACAGTTGTGTCAATTGCTAAAAACCTCAGCGCGGGACCCGACGGTTCTCCCGTCTTCTGTTCCGTCTTCACAATGACACCGTAAGGCAGTTTAAGTGGAGAAAGAGCAGGTGGGGTTAAAATCGCCCGGCCTCTTTCATTTATCCATCGATTTGTCTTATCTTGTGTCTGCCTTTCTCACTGGAACTCAAGGCCAGTTATGCAGAGTGTAATTTTGGACGGTGAGAGTGTGAAGCTGAACCTGAGCCTCCATGTTCAGGGGCAGGATACCTCTGAATACCAGTGAGATGAAAAAGGGGGAGGCTTTGGTTTCTTTACTTCTATTTGTGGACCTCCCAGAGCATCACTGAAAGCAACAGAATACTGAACTTAATAGACCCTCTTCTTATGTTCCTCTCTATTTTCCATTGGTTAGACCTCACCTGGAATATTGTGTACAGTTCTGGGCACTGCAATTCAAGAAGGACATTCACAAGCTGGAATGGGCCCAGAGGAGGGCAGCCAAAATGGTAAAAGGTCTGGAATCCGTGCCCTACGAGGAGAGGCTTAGGGAGCTGGGGATGTTCAGTTTGGTGAAGAGAAGGTTAAGAGGTGACACGATGGCCATGTTCAGATATTTGAAGGTGAGGGAGCAAGGTCTTGTTGGTGAGGGAGCAAGCTTGTTTTCTGCTGCTCCAGAGACTTGGACCAGGAGTGATGGGTTCAAGGTGAAGGAAAAGAGATTTCCCTAAACATCAGGAAAAACTTCCAGACAGTCAGGGCTGTTCAACAGTGGAATGCACTTCCTGGGAGTGTGGTGGAGTCTCCTTCTTTGGAGGTTTTTAAAGGGAGGCTGGAGAGCCGTTTGTCAGGAGTGCTTTGATTGTGCGTTCCTGCGTTGCAGGGGGTTGGACTTGATGGCCCTTGGGGGTCTCTTCCAATTCTATGATTTTATGTTTTCATTTCAAATAACTGGGAAGAGCTTGGAGAGCATCTGCCGGTCAGAGCAGGCAATCCTGAGCTCAGGCAGCGATCTGACTTAGTCGGAAGCACCTTCAAATGGACCAGATTGGAGCAATGAAAACTCCAGTTAGGGGCCAACATCGAGCTCGTATCCATTTCTCTCGTAATCCCTCTACGGTGCTGTTCTGTGACCGTCTCCCCATGACCCTTTAAATCTGAGCTTTGTGGGACACGAAAGAGCCAGCGAGTGTAGGGGGGGCCAGCCTCCTTCCTGTAGCCAACAGCTGCTGGGCTATCAGGGTGGAAGATCTGATTTCTGCCCCCCCATGAAAAGCCTCATTGTCTCCAGCCAAGCCTGTAAAATATCAGTTTGCTGAGTGACAGTGAATGGAAGGGCAGCTGGGTGAGAAGAGAAGAGCGTCTCGCATGGAAAATGTCAACGGCAGGCTGGAAGGGTAGGTGTGAGGATCGGAGAAACCCTCAACTTCCACGCAGAGGCCCAAGAGGAAAGACTTCTTGGCTGGTAACTGAGAAGGGAATCTATCTAACAGGCTTCCTCTCTAACAAAGGGCATCCCCTTTTCTTCTCAGGGCACGCAGAGCACAGCTGTTTAGCTGAGGTTCCACGTCAGCCATGTTCCCGTCTCATCTGAAGGAGCCTGCAGTGAAAAGGGGCCTGAGATTAAAAGTGTATGGCTGCTGGAATCCGTTGAGCTTCTCAGCCACATTTTTATCTTGGCAGCACAGTCTAAGGATTGGGTCCAGCCAGTGATGATTCAAATAGGCTGACCAGACGTCCCGCTTTTGGCGGGACAGTCCCGCCTTCAAACAATTTGTCCCGCGTCCCACGGGTTATTTCAATTGTCCCGATTTTTGGAAGGCTGCCGCACTGCCTTCTGGGGCACAAGGCAGTGCGGCAGCCTCCCGCGCGCGTGGCCGTAGGAGCGCACTGCCTTCTGGGATGCTGCCGTTTCCCGCCCTGTCACAGGGCCCGAGGCAGCTGGCATGAGCAGTCTTATCTTGACTCTTTGAACCCGCCCATCCCGGTTCACAAAGGTGACCATCTGGTCACCTTAGATTCAAATAATTTAACAACTGGTTGTTTACAAGCACCATTTTAACAACCGGTTCTGCCGAAGTGGTGCGAACCAGCTGAATCCCACCACTGGCTCCAGCTCATCCGATTACTGCTTTACGCACACCAATGCAGGGAATCATTTACAATATAACTCAGTTCCTTCCTTTCATTTGTTTGTTCCTTTTTTAAAAACAAAAACTTCTTGACCCCAGTGCGAGGTAATTGAGAATCGTAGGGGGAAATTTGGACGCGAATTTTCAGAAGCACCAGGGGCAAATGTTTCTTTTGCTTGATTGTTGTCATTCTTCGACATGAGGTGAGGATCGGGGCCCAAACATGGGGTTGTAGGGGATGGTTACACTTCATTGGGGTCTGGGGGACCATCTCGAGTTGCGGTGATATGGTTTATTTATGACACTCCAGAAAGAAAGCGGACATTTTTCTTCCATGACTCATGAGAACGTGCATAGGGAGCGAAATCAGGAAGCGCGGCCTATATTTCAAGCTAAGCTAAGAATGTGTCTTTTTCTTTTCATTCATATTTTTGTCGACTCTTTCAGGTCTCTGCTTTTTGGTTCCTGGTTTTCTGGATCTGTTTGAATTGTATATGCGAGTTGGATTTTTTTAAAAAATAAAATGTATATGGGATTTAGACATGTGGTGTATTTCATTTATATGTATGCAATAATCACAGTTGTCAGCTCTGGCTCGAGAAGTTCCTGAAGATGCGGGGTAGATTTGAGGGATGGCAGGATTTGCGGGGTGGGGTGTGACATGAGTCTCCCCTCCAAAGCACCCTTTTTCTCCAAGGAAAATCATCTACTTATTCTAAAGATCAGGTGTAATTCCAGATCTCCAGTTGCCAGCTGTAAGTTAGCGACCCTAAATAATGTATAGGGCTGATTTATTAACACACAAATAGTGGCCCTTTCCACACAAACCTTTCAAAACATTTTGAGACAGGAAATAAAACACTTTCTCCGTGGAGTTCCACATTGGGTTTCCCCCCCCCCCCTTTACATCCCAGAAATGTTTATTTCCAGCATGGAAACGTTTTAAATGAATCCCCCTTTAAAACGATTCTTCGGTCAAAACATTTGCAAAACATCATCGCTGTATGCCAGTAAAGGTAGCTGTATCTGTCAACATCTTCACTCGCTGTGCAATCTGTTTACTACATTTTCCACGCCTCTCTGCCATCCCGAAACGGTTTCCTTGGCACCATTTTATTGCGTCGCTGAGCTCATTTCGTCCCCCTCCCCTGCTTATTTTCATCATTTCTGTGGGTTTTTAAAAAAATTAGGGAGGGTTAAAATCTTCAAAGCATCAATTATACGAGCTATGAGCAAGAAGCATTGAATCACTGATTCCACAAATAACTCCACAAATGGGGAGGGGGGGGGACCTAACTGTGGCCATGAACCATTTCAAGGGACTGAGTGCAGAGAAACATTGTGGTAAAGGGAGGATTGAAAACGTTTTGCAAACATTTTCAGTGATCTCTGCGTGTTGGCAAACGTGTAAGTTTTGTGATGCGAGAAACAAACCGGCACAAAACCAAAGCACGGGAAGTTCGGCTTGCACGAAGGAGAAGTGAAATAAAAACGGTGGATTTGCGAGCCAACAAACCAAGAATGAGACATTCAAAAGCATCCCTCACTGGGCCCAGAGAAATAACATGCTTTCTTGGCCACAGTGAGATGACCTGGCAGACGTCTCCCTTTTCTCATCTGATAATTTGCCCATCTAATAGGACCCTGCCTGCAAATCATATCAACCATTTGAACCATTTGAATCAACCATAATCAACCATTTGAAGCTGATATATTCTAGACTGCATTTCCCTTTGCTCCCTGGGACAGAGCAGGAGGGAACGTTCGCTCCCCTCTGCAAGTTTGAGCAGGTTAGGATGTGATTGGGAAGTAGCCAAGCAGGAGAAAAGCAGGAGGTGGACTGAAATTGCTGAGTGCTGACATTTCTCTCTCCTCTCTCCTCTCCCCCCCCCCCCGCCTTTCCTTCCTTCCCCGTCCCCCCCACCCTTTCAGGTTACTTCAAAGGTTCCCTCTCCATCGTCCTGGCTTATGATGAGCCCAGGGCAAACTTAATCAACATAATGAGTGGCAATGAAGCTGCTTAATTGATTGGCACGCTGGTGCCCTGGATTCCTTCACGGAAATAGGCACGGAGATGCAATTATAAAATGAAGGCAGCGTGCCACAGTATCTAACCCAACCAGGAGCCAAGCGGCTAAAGCTCTCATTATCAAACACACCCTGCTCTGGCGCGTGCACACACAGACACCACGCGCGCTTGTGCCTGCCTGCAGCTTGCAACCTTGTTCGACGTTTTCTAAAAGAATCAGTCCAAGTGTAAAGGAGGCCGGAGTAGCAGATCAGGCCTGAAGGATTCAATTTGGGGCAGAATGGAAATGGTCTTCCTTCCTTCCTTCCTTCCTTCCTTCCTTCCTTCCTTCCTTCCTTCCTTCCTTCCTTCCTTCCTTCCTTCCTTCCTTCCTTCCTTCCTTCCTTCCTTCCTTCCTTCCTTCCTTCCTTCCTTCCTTCCTTCCTTCCTTTCCTCTTTCATTTTCCCTTTCTTCCCTTCTCTGCATGATTTGTGTCATTTCCAGATGTAGGCATTGGGCAGCCACCAATGGGTCTCTCCCACCTCTTAAACCTCAGCATTCATTTGTGTCTGTATTTTTGTTTCGCTTTATCCTGGCTGTTATTAGAAGGCATGTTTTGTATATCAAGTAATGGAAGGCAGAGAGGTTTTAAAGAAGACCCTGTTTCATATTTTTTTCTAGCTGCTGTGAATTCCAGCTGGGGAGGAAGGCAGCATGGTATAGCCCAGTGGTGGCGAACCTATGGCACTCCAGATGTTCATGGACTACAATTCTCATCAGCCCCTGCCAGCATGGCCAGGGGGCTGATGGGGGCTGATGGAAATTGTAGTCCATGAACATCTGGAGTGCCATAGGTTCGCCACCACTGGTATAGTCCGATCTCATCAGATCTCAGAAGCTAAGCAGGGTCACTACTTGGAAGGGGGACCACCAATGAAGACTCTGCAGAGGAATGCTTTGGCAAACCACCTCTGCTCCTCACCTGCCCTGAAAGCCCCTTGCTAGGGTCGCCACAAATCGGTTGCAACTTGACAGCACTTCTGTACATAAATTCCAGCTGGCTGCATATTGTGGAAGTACCCTTAGGTCCCTTCCGCACGTGCAGAATAATGCACTTTCAATCCACTTTCAATGCAGCTGGATTTTACTGTGCGGAAGAGCAAAATCCACAATTGTGAAAGGGGATTGAAAGTGCATTATTCTGCATGTGCGGAAAGGGCCTTCGTGTTTTCATACCACTTGTCATTCAGGGTCCTATCAAAGGCTGACCTGACAGGTACATCTGCCAAGATCACAGCCAAGCAGGGAGCCACCCGCTGTAACCCTGACTCTTGGCCCACAAGTCCCCATCAAGAACAAGAAAGATGCCCCAGTGTGTGTGTTTTTGTCATCAAATCGCATCTAGCATCTGGTGTCCCTGGTGGGGTTTTCAAGGCAAGAGATGTTTAGAGGTGGTTTGCCATTGCCTGCCTCCATGTCACAACCTTGGTATTCCTTGGAGATCTCCCATCCAAATACTTGCCAGAGAGGGTGTAACTGATCCAAGGTCACCCAGTAAGTTTCCATGGTAGAGTAAGGATTCGAACCAGGATTTCCCAGATCCTAGTCAGGCACCTTAACCACTACACCACATTGGTTCTTAGATGTTCCCAAGGCATGGGGGCCTTTGAGCCAATATCCTCCTGTTTCAGGCTGAGAGAAGTGCCCTGATGAACTTTAAGCCAATGAAAAGAGTGACCCTTTGCACCCTCCTCCAGGAGAGGGTATATATGTGTGCATGCACAAGAAGTAGGTATTCTTTGTGAGAGGCGAGGGGAGGGCATCTTACCCAGGTTGCTGTGGCCCCAAACCAGGAACCAGATCCTGTTATCATTTTGTAGATCAGTCTTAAATAATACATAAATAGACATTTGGGGAGGAAAACATCTATGGCTCACTGAAAGTATTACAGGTTCATTTGTCAAGGGATGATTAATCCTGTGGAAAGTTGAGTCTCCCAAGCCTGTCGTGACCGCTGTCCACCTCTGAACTGTTGGAAGAAAAGGGACTTTACGCTGTTTCCTGCCTCATCCTACAGAGGGGTTTTTTACTAGCGAGCTAGTGGCTAGATAGGGACTTAGGAATTTGTCACCTTTACTCTATCATGCTGAGTCTATCCCTTTGATGTAGACTGATACTCTTAGGGACTTCCTCCCTTGCTTCCGCCTTCTTCTCAAACCTCTCCATCTTACCTTCACCATGCCGAGGGAGAGGATGTGTCTCCTACGCATCCGCCTCCATCCAGCTAGATTAGATTAGATAGTGAACCTATCTCTCCACCTTTCTATCCAAAATGGAGTTCACTAATAAATACTCTTTTCATAAGATTAGAAACTACAAATGACTCTGACTTTCTTTTGTGTCTGAAGTTCTCTCTAGCAAGCTCAACCACACGTTTGTGCTCAGGTAAGCTTCCCTGTGTTTAGCCTCTGTGCACTCTGCTACTTTTCAAGGGATACACATGCACCAGGTGTGGATCTCCCAACATGAACCAGTCCAAAACTGTGTGCCCAGAATTTAAAAATGCTCCAAGACTGGGCACTTAACGCTAGCGAGGAAGAGATCTCCGATGCACTTAAATTGTCGGCAGGCCTTCCGCTTCTGGAGTGCGGATCACAGATAGCCCAGGACTGTGCCAACTGGGGGGTGGGGGGGTGGGGATCAAGGCAGATGCTGAGATCATTGTTAAGGGGGTGGGGTGAGGGTGATGGAACGGCAGAGCAGCGTCAGAGCCAAGAACTCAGAGATTATAGTGCTTTGAAGTCAGGGAAATTAATCTCTGCTTTTTTGGAAAGCGGAGCCCCCCCCCCCTTCTTTCTGTGCTTCCTTGGCAAGTTTATTTAACCTCAGCCAATTCCTCCTGGGCAGGAAGGATTTGAGTATGTGACCTGGCAGCTTTCTAATTGGTCTGTCTGTGGGGGTGCGTGTGCATATTTCAGAACCTCCTCCCTCCCAGCAGCTTCTGGTGGTTTGGAGGGGAGAGTCTTCAAAACCGAGTTCTCGGCCATGCGACCAGGACAAGGTCCCTGCAGACACGACAGGCTGTTTCAATGGCTTCTCAATCCCTAAAAGGCTGGCGACTGGACGGAGCATTGAACATGCATACAAAAGTGTTGCCATTTTAAAGAAAAAACAGCCTGGCTCTTATGCCTTTAAAAGAAGCATTTCCTTTGCAGCAGGATAAAAAAAAATCAGATACCATCAATGTATTGTTATTGCTGCTATTGTTGTTGTTATTATTTTATTTTTTAAATTTAAATTTTATTTTTTTATTTATAGCCTGCCCTCCCCTGCAGGGCTCAGGGCAGTGAACAACAACAATATAAAACAGTATAAAACATCACAATCATTTAAAAAAATGTCAGCATAAAACCTAATAACAATGGATGGCAACATTCCCACCCCCTTCTACATCCACAAGAGGCCACTAGTGATGGAATTAATTCAATTTGATCCCATCTGGCCAGATGTAAAAGCCTGGTGGAATACCTCCATCTCGTGGGCCCTTCTGGTCCTGATCTCCCTGGGGAGCCTATTCCACCAGGTGGGGGCCAGGGCTGTAAAGTCCTGGCCCTCGTAGTAGCCAGCTGGATGTCTTTTGGGCCAGGAACCTCCAGCAGGTGGACCTTGAGGGGCAATACGGGGAGTCGCAGTCCTGCAAGTATGCAGATCTTGCCTGCTCCAAGTTGGGAAACATCTGGAGGTCATGGGGGTGGAGCCTGGGGAGGCGGGGTTTGGTGAGGGAGGGGAGAGTCTTCAATGGGGTATAATGCCATAGAATCAGTGGTGGGATCCAAAAATTTTAGTAACAGGTTCCCATGGTGGTGGAATTCAAACTGTGGTGTAGCGCCAGTGGGGCTGGGCAGGGCATTCCGGGGGCAGGGCATTCCTGGGTGGGGCTGTGGCAAGGACGCAGCCATTGCACCGGTCCTTGGGCAGGAAACTAATGCACGCAGACGCAGGCTTCCACGCACACCAGTGCACCTCTTGCTAGGCTGCTTCAAGTTCTGTGCACTACTGCTGAGAGGAGGGGCGTAACTAAGGCAAAAATCGCATGGCAAATTCACTAATTAGTAACCCCCTCTCAGCACACACAAATAATTAGTAACCTACTCTCGGGAACCTGTGAGAACCTGCTGGATCCCACCTTTGCATGGAATCCACCTTCCAAAGCAGCCATTTTCTCCAGGGAAACTGAGATGGCTTGTAATCCCTAGAGATCTCCAGCTATCCCCTGGAGGTTGGCACCCTTATCAGGCGGTGGCCCGATTCTCTGAGGCTTGGGTACAACCATTAAAAAAAGCCTTAATGCATATCGTTTTGAAAGGTCCTGTGGTACCTTGAAAGCGTCCAGAGCAGAAGCTTTGAAGATTCTATGGGACTCTTGGGTCCTTTTCTGCTCTGAAACAGCAAGTAACGTCAGTACCTAAGACTGAACTTGCCTGCAGAAACGAACTCTGTGGAGGGTATAGAAGTGGCAGAGAGAGTGCAGCTATATTATTTTAGTGGTCTGCCACACAGAGAGGTCTACTTGGCGATTCCAGGAGCCCACCTGGAAGGGAGGGAGCCTGCTGGGAGGTTGCAGAGCTGACGCATGAGAAAGATTAATGGATTTAGGGCTTCCAACGAGCCCAGAGTGAGAGGCAGTTGCTCATTCAATGCCATAATATATCCCCAGAGACTTACCTATGAGGAGTGCGAATAAAAACTAATCCTTCTCTCCTCCCTTTCTGTGAAAGGTTGACTTAATAAAGCAGTTAGCCACATGAAAAGGCAGGGAAATGGTAGGGTATGCTTGTATTCTCTGCTTCTCCCTTTTAATTCTTAAAGGCACATACCAAGAAAGAAAATGGGAAGGGGAGTCTTTAACTCTGCGTAAAATTTTCACACATTTTCAGGTCTGGTGTATCTAGGGGTCAAGAGCAGTTTCAAAACAACCCCACGTATCAAGAATGACTTTGGTGTGAACTAGCTCGTCTCTTTGTAATGTTCCGATGCCAGACCACAGGGTTTAGGTGGATTCGCTTAGAGGTGTGCCTTAACGGTTAGGAAATCCTGATTCTGGACTTTTGCATTGGAAATTTGAAACATACCAGTGAACCGCAAGGATTCTATTGGGCTGGCTAGCTACAACAGATAACATATCAAGGTCAAACAAGAATGTTTTGCTTTAGTTTCCCTACTACCATAACGTATGGCAAGCAGGGTGTGTTTGGTGAGAGATCAGGAGTGTATGTTCTAAAAGTGGCGCCCTGGGCAAGCACCGAGCTGCCAACCCTAACCTCCCCAAATCCTCATGGAGTTTAGAGGGAGCTCAGTTTGACAGTGCAGAGCTTGAGGGTAGCTCTGGGCTGCCTGGTGCCACCCCCTCCCCCCCACTCAAGGAAACATTTCTTCACACAGCCCGTGATTAGTGAGCAGCAGTGGCGTAGAAGGTTAAGAGCTCGTGTATCTAATTTGGAGGAACCGGGTTTGATTCCCAGCTCTGCTGCCTGAGCTGTGGAGGCTTATCTGGGGAATTCAGATTAGCCTGTGCACTCCCACACACGCCAGCTGGGTGACCTTGGGCTAGTCACAGTTTCTCGGAGCTCTCTCAGCCCCACCTACCTCACAGGTGTTTGTTGTGAGGGGGGAAGGGCAAGGAGATTGTAAGCCCCTTTGAGTCTCCTGCAGGAGAGAAAGGGGGGATATAAATCCAAACTCTTCTTCTTCTTCTTAGTGTTTGGAATATGCTGCCACAGGAGGTGGTGATGGCCACTAACCTGGATAGCTTTAAAAGGGGCTTGGACAGATTTTTGGAGGAGAAATCGATCTATGGCTGCCAATCTTGATCCTCCTTGATCTGAGACTGCAAATGCCTTAGCAGACCAGATGCTACCGATACCAAAAACTATTATTACTGATTATTACCGATTACTAAAACCTAATATTACCGATTATTACCGATTACTGAAACCGATTATTACCAATTACTGAAACCGATTATTACCGATTGTTACTGATTATTACCGATTACTGAAACTGATTATTACCGATTACTGAAACCTAGTATTACCGATTATTACCGATTACTGAAACCGATTATTACCGATTACTGAAACCGATTATTACCGATTACTGAAACCTACTATTACCGATTATTACCGATTACTGAAATCGATTATTGCTGATTATTACTGATTACTGAAACCAATTATTACTGATTACTGAAACCGATTATTACCGATTATTACCGATTACTGAAACCTACTATTACCGATTATTACCGATTACTGAAACCTACGATTACCAATTATTACCGATTACTGAAACCAATTATTACCGATTACTGAAACCGATTATTACCGATTATTACCGATTACTGAAACTGATGATTACCAATTACCGAAACCGAATATTACCGATTAATGGAACCGATTATTATTATTACCAATTACCAAATCTGATTATTACCAATACCAAAACCAAGTATTACTGATTTTTACCGTTTACTGAAACCGATTATTACCGATACAAAAACCCATTATTACCAATTACTGAAATTGAATATAACAGATTACCGAAACCGATTATTACCAATTACTTAAACCGATTATTACCAATTGTTACTGATACCAAAACCAATTATTACCTATTATTACCGACTATTACCAATTACTGAAACTGATTATTACCAATGATTACCAATTACCGAAACTATTGATTAATGAAACGATTATTACCTATTTTTACCAATTACCAAATCTGATTATTACCAATTATTACCGATACCAAAACCCATTATTACCAATTTTTACCGATTTTTACCGATTACTGAAACCAATTATTACCGATTATTACCAATTACCAAAACTGAATATTACCAATTACCAAAACTGATTATTACTGATTATTACCGATACCAAAATGGATTATTACCGATTATTATCGATTACCAAAACCAATTATTATTGATTACTGAATCTGATTTTTACCAATTAATACCGGTACCGAAATCTATTATTACCGATACCGAAACCGATTATTATCAATTATTACCGATAACTGATACCGATTATTACCGATTACCCAAACCGATTTTTACCAATTACTGAAAACGATTATTACTGAAAACGATTATTACCGATTATTACCGATTACCGAAACATACGGGAATGTAAGCTCAAAGAGAAGGAGGAGACCACATGTGCATAAATGACCTGACACTTAAAAAGCTGAAAGGGGGTTCAAAGACAGGTTCTTTTCCCCATATTTCTCTTTTCTTCTTTCTCTCCTGCCTCTAGATCAGCGGTTCTCAATCTTCCTAATGCTGTGACCCTTTAATACAGTTCCTCATATTGTGGTGACCCCCAACCCTAACATTTACTCCATCTTATAGATGTAGAACACTGATGCAGAGAGTCTTCGTCGACCCCTGTGAAAGGGCCGTTCGACCCCCAAAGGGGTCGTGGCCCACAGGTTGAGAACCACTGATATAGATCGTATCTGACTGATGGTGTTCCACTGGATGCTGTTAATGACATTGCATCTTTGTCCTGTCCTTAAGCAGCTGAATTATCTTCAGTATGATATCACATTTGTTGGAATTTCCAGTCTTGTTTGCATGCAGCAGCAGCACAAGCAGCAAGGAATTCTGGGAAGCTGCACAAACATGCTAAAGGTGACAGTTAAAATCATTTGGTAGTGTTCTGTTCTTCCCTGAGTGAGTGAAGACAGGTTTCTCTGCATACTGCTTAACCAATGCTATGTAAAAGTGCTCTGACTAAAAGATACTGTTTAAGCTTACTAGCACAACCAAAACTGTAACAAACTATGAGCCGTGAATGTACCCATATATACGTGATAGTTTGTTGATGTGTGTATGCTGAATATTTTTCTTTCTCAGTTAAAGTTCTCCTTATATTTATGAACTTCTGAGGTAAAACAGCTGCTCTTTTGAGAGATACCTATTCTAATTTAATGTGCCACACAATCCACATTTCTGCTCTTTACTCTGCTTGACAGGATTATATATTCTAAATATACCTGTTGCCCTTCAACATGGACATCATCCTGACACGCTTGCTCTTTGCTTCTTACCTGGGATTTGTGATGTTCCTATTAGCTGCCCAAATAAAGTGGCTTTAATGAATGGTGGTTGCTTTAATATTTGGTTTTGTGGCCGGCAAAGAGAGCAGAGCTGTGTTCCAGTGGGATCCAATAACTCTTTAATGTGGCCTGTAAAATAACAGAGCGCTTGGCTTTCCACTCGACAATGATTCGATATAGCAGCGTTGGAGGGGCGGGAGGGAAAGAAACAAAACAAGCCTTAAGAAAAACGAGACTCGCCCCAGGCGGTTTATCCCCAGTGCAGCAGCGACAAGCTGAAACAATATAAGGAATTCAGATAACTAAGAGCACATGGCTTCCCTGCACCCTCCTTCAAAGTTTCGTATGCTGCAAGAAGCAAAAGAAAGTAGCCACTTCCTACTCTCAACATTTAGGGTGAAAAGGAGAGCTTGCAAGGAAGGGCTGTGGCTCAGTGGCAGAGCATCCGCTTTGCATGCAGAAGGGCACAGGTTCAATCCCCAGCATCTACAATTAAAGAATCTGTCAGTAGATGTTGAGAATGACCTCCACCTAAGATCCTGGGAGAGCTGCTGCCGGTCTGAGTAGACACACTGACCATGATGGACCAAGGGTCTGGTCCAGTATATGGGAGAATGATCCATGAAGGAGGAGGAGGAGGAGGAGGTTCACCAGATAAGCCTCCACAGCTCCACAGAGAAGAAGAGGTTCACCAGATAAGCCTCTACAGCTCAAGTGGCAGAACCGGGAATCAAACCCGGTTCTCCAGATTAGAGTGCGCCTGCTCTTAACCACTACGCCACGCTGGCTGTCTCTTTGTTCCATAACCTGTTTGATCTTGTGGACACCTTTGTAATTTTGACACAGCACCAATCCTGATGAACAATGCTGTGCCATATTCTTATATTGGCATTCTTCAGGGCCTTGCTCTTTTGCTTGGCTCCCTTGCAGTTAAGTCACTGGATGTACCTTGGCTCCTTACAGGAGAGAAAGGTGGGATACAAATCCAAACTCCTACTTCTTCCCCTCCCATTCTTCTTCTTCTTCTTCTTCTTCTTCTTCTTCTTCTTCTTCTTCTTCTTCTTCTTCTTCTTCTTCTTCTTCTTCTTCTTCTTCTTCTTCTTCTTCTTCTTCTTCTTCTTCTTCTTCTTCTTCTTCTTCTTCTTCTTCTTCTTCTTCTCCTTCTCCTTCTCCTTCTCCTTCTCCTTCTCCTTCTCCTTCTCCTTCTCCTTCTCCTTCTCCTTCTCCTCCTCCTCCTCCTCCTCCTCCTCTTTTAAAGCCAAAGAGAAATTGTAGTGGAGTTGGTTGGTTGATCCCCTTTCTTCAAACCCATATATCTTGTGCTTGAAAATCCATATGTATGTTTATGCAGCTTTTAATGGATTAATCAATTAATTGGCTAAAACGCGTATGATTCATCAACTGTGATTTCCTTAATTGGCGAGCAGTCCTAGTCATAATGGGTGAGTGCGAGAAATTGCAATTATGTCTAATGAGACTTTGTTTTCAGGCAAGGATGATGAGCATTAAGAGGTGATGCCGAAGACTTCATGGGCAAAGTGGAGTCTGGGAAAAATAACAGAGTTGGAGGTACCACACAGGTGGGCTGAGAAGGGCTGTGGGAGGAGGAGGAAAAGGAGCAGCAGCAGAAGAAGAAGCAGGAGCAGGAGGAGGAGGAGGCTTTCTCTCTTGTAAGGAGACTCGAGGTGGCTTACAAGTTCCTTTCCCCTCCTCTCCTCACAACAGACACCTGGTGAGGCAGGTGGGGCTGAGAGAGTTCCCAAGAACTGTGACTAGCGCCCAAGGTCACCCAGCAGGAATGTAGGAGTGCAGAAACACATCTGGTTCACTAGATAAGCCTCTGCCACTCAGGTGGAAGAGTGGGGAATCAAACCCAGTTCTCCAGATTAGAATCCAGCTGGTCTTCACTACTACACCACGCTGACTTGCAGGAGCCTCTTTGCACAGCCGAGCTGCCTAAAGAAAGATATCTCCTCTACTGATTTCTGGGCGAATAGAAGGAGATGCTTGTATGACCCCCATTCCCATAGAGGAGATCACTGATTTGGCACGGGAGGGCAGGCAGAAACCCGTTCTTAACTCCCTTCCCATGGTCCCGGCTGACTGATTCCTTTCCTTCATAAGCAAAATGTCTCATAGGAACAGAAGCTGAAGACAGCAGCGCTTGGCCTTCTCCGAAGGGAGCTTCTGATTCCACCCCTTGTGTATCTGGAAGATCCACCATTGGTGGAGAAGAAATGGCACCATGCATGTTTTCATGTCACGCAGCAAGAAGCGGATCTCGGCAATTGCTGTTCATCTTGAGGCCTCTCCCCCCCCTCCCCCAGCACCCTGACTCCCCGAATTCTGCAGACAGCCGCCTCCAGAGGAGCCTGCTCACACACTCTGCTCCCAGCGCCTCGCCTCGCTCTCCGAAAGTTTCACACTTAGTGTTCTTGGCAGCCACACTGTTTAGGAAATTATAGCAAACTGGAGACATAACATAGACTTTGCAAATAACACTGTTTACATTCCTGGAGAAAGAGCTGCGGCAAAAACTGCCAGAGCGGTATGTTCCGGTGAATGCGACGCTTGAGGTTTCTGAGTTTTTCAATACTGTGAGGTGGGTCGCTTCTTCGTCTTTCCCCCACCCACCCACCCACCCGTTTGCTGCCATGGCTATTCATCATGCCATTCATTTGTATGTGTTTTTCCCTTCCACCTGCCTATATAACCCCACCGCCAAATATCACAAAGCAACAGGGGCGTATCTATAAAAAATAGTACCTGGGGCAAGGAGTAGAAAGTACGCCCCCCATGGCAGTGAAATTCCACCCCCCCCCCCAGCATCCTCCCTCCTTCCCCTTGTCTGCCCTGTGTCCCCACACCTCTCTCCAGAGGCTTGTGTGAGTGTGAGCAGTGCAGAGCTTCTCTTGGAAGTGCAACCACCGCTCCATTCGCTTTGGCTTTTCCGCACCCCCCCCCCCCACGTGACTAAATGGCTGCAGCCCAGGGACATTGGATCCCATATGTCCCCTGGGGTGGTACGCCTCTGCAAAGCAAGCCATCCCACAAACTGGAGCCATCTGTGTGGAGCCATCTATGGGATCCCAACCAAGACTGCTTTTGTATTGTCGAAGGCTTTCACGGCCGGAATCACTTGGGTGCTGTGTGGTTTCCGGGCTGTATGGCCATGTTCTAGCAGCATTCTCTCCTGACGTTTCGCCTGCATCTGTGGCTGGCATCTTCAGAGGATCTTCTGAAGATGCCAGCCACAAATGCAGTGAAACGTCAGGAGAGAATGCTGCTACAACACGGCCATACAGCCCGGAAACCACACAGCACACAAGACTGCTTTTGCTGAGTTTTGTCAAAGCATATACATGCGTTGGTAGCTGGTTGGGTGCGGGGTGTGCATGCGAAAGATGCCGATGAAACGAAGGAGCTGAAGGCTGTGTCAAACTGCACATGTTCCAATTCTGGAATTAATTTCAGGAGTTCTCCTGGCTAAATCAGATTGAAGGAGGGCTGGCATGCAGCACAGAGTGACTTTTCGTAACACTGAAGGAAGGAAAAGGTGGGGGGTGGGGGTGGATCTGCCTGCTCTCAGTCCCTGCTTGACATTTCTTGAGTCGCAACTTTGCTGCTGGGGGTTGACCTCCCACTGCTGTGCCCGTGTGCCATCAAACTGTGCATAGCTGCTTGCATCCATGCCACCAGCAGAGTGGAAGTCCATACGAGTCACAACAGCTGCTGAGACGTTGGCAGTTGCGAGATTCAGTTCTCCGTTTCCACATATGGCAGAGTTCTGCGCTGCTCAAAATAGGTACATTTGACAGCTAAGCTCCTGTTTTTAGGTACAAATTTATTCCCGGCATAAGGAGCGGGCTGGCAAAAGAAGAGGAAGGCAATCCAGAGTCAGCAATAGCTGAGTTGTTCAGACCTAGCTTTTGTGGGGGGCAGGAAGTGCTACCTGACTTGCTTTGGTCTACTTCTGTGGGGCAGTATCCCTATCCTACCTGGCACCTGATTGTGGAAAGTGCCCTTAAGTTGTAGCCAACTTTTGGTGACCCCATGCCATGGGGTTTTAAAGGCAAGAGATCAGCTGAGGTGGTTTGCCATTGTCTGCCTCTGCATAGCATCCCTGGACTTCCTTGGTGGTCTCTAATGCCGGTACTAACCAGGGCAGACCCTGCTTAACTTCCATGATCTAACAAGATGGGGCTAGCCTGGGTCATTCAGGTCAAGACAGGAGAGGAACAGAGGTAGTTTGCCATTTCTTGCCTCTGCGTAGCAACCCAGGCATTTCTTGGTGGTTTCTCACCCAGGTACTAACCAGGGCTGACCCTCCTTAGCTTCCAAGATCTCACAAGATCGAGCTCACTTGGGCCATCCAGGTCAAGATGAACAGAGATGGTTTGCTGTTGCCTGCCTCTGCGTAACGACCCTGTTATTCTTGGGTGGTCTCCCATCCAAATACTAACCAAGGCCAAACCTGCTTACCTTCTGAGGTCTGATGAGATCAGGGCACGGAGCAGCTGACCTTCCTACATTTCCCTCCTTTGGCCAGAACAGTATCCTAGCCTCACATCCCTGAAGTTTAAGACCCATTTCAGGGTCAAGTCTGAATAAATGCAGGATGTTGGGTTGCCAACTTCAGGCAGAGTAATTCCTGGAGATTTAGGGATGGTGCCCAGGGAGGGCAGGGCAGAGTTTGGTGAGGGACAGGATCTCAACGGGGATGCGGTGACTTCGGGTTCTCCCTCCAAAGTTTAGAGGGACTGATCTCTGTAGTTTCTAGGTGTAACTCCAGTAGACCTCTGGGCCCCACCTAGAGGTTGATACACCTACAGAGGAGGGGAAACTATTGACAGGGGAAGTGACACAATATCCTACGTAGGGGTCCAGATTTCTTCACAGGGCTGCCGATTGTTTCTCTTCTCTGTACGAGGCTAGAATGGGGGGTTGAAAATCCAGGAGGGAAAGAAATCTGCGAAAAGTTACCCACCGAATTCCAAGTCTGTAACCTTGTTCTAATTTCAGTTTGATTGCCTATTGAGAGAGTCTGATTGTTCTTTAAGAGTCACTTTGGAAGGGAGCCTGAAGGTACAATATAAAATAATTGAACCGAGTGTAAAGTCCCAGCTGGCACCCTTGTCAGCTATTTGAAACAGAGATCTTGTAGCCGTAATTTAGAGAGCCGCAGATGTGGAGTGGATTCCGCTAATGCCGGTAGCGTTTTTTTCCTTTTCTTTTCTGCACTCTGCTGCTCGGTCTTTTTAGCTTCTAACCAGGCAAGCTAGTCTTTAATCAAATTAACATATTGGCAGACCGACACCCTCCCCCCCCCCTAACCCCCTGGAGCTGCCAGGGTACGGACGGGGCCTCCATTGTATTTCTTCAACGCAGTATGAACTTGAGGAATTACATTCAGGACGTTAATTAGCATGTTATACTGAACTGTGCCCACAATTAGGACTCGTGGGGAAGAATGGGTTCTCTCTCTTTCCCTCTCTCCTTTCCCCCCTGCCCCCTTGCCTTCTTTTATCTTAAAATTGTTTCTAAAATGGTTCAATAAAAAATACTTTTTGGGTTTTTTTAGGGGGGGGGGCGGAGCTCACGCTGAAACTTTAAGCAGAGAAAAAGGGTTGCGTTAAAGGCCCTTTGAGACCCAGCAGTCAACGTTGCTTATTGAGAGTTGAAATTACGGGGTTAGGTGATCAGAGGTCTTGGTGCTGCTTTGTGCGTGGGGGGCTTTTAAGCCAAGGCTTTATTCTGACAAACCGTCATCGTCGCCAAAATTGCAACAGGGAAAGAGTTTGTGCGACTGGCAAGGAAAGCATTGGGCTCCATCTTGAAGAGCCAGCATGGTGTAGTGGTTAAGAGCAGGTACACTCTAATCTGGAGAACCAGGTTTGATTCCCCACTGTAGAGGCTTATCTGGTGAGCCAGATAAGTTTCCACACACCTACATTCCTGCTGGGTGACCTTCGACTAGTCACAGTTCTCTCTGAACTCTTTCAGCCCCACCTACCTCACCAGGTGTCTGTTGTGGGGAGAGGAAGGGAAAGGAGCTTGTAAGCCACCTTGAGTCTCCTTACAGGCGAGAAAGGGGGGGGGGTATAAATCCAAACTCTTCTTCTGCTGCTGCTGCTCTACAGAACAGACCCCACACAAAGAATGTACTGGCTGTTTGGCAGCACCCTTTAAAGAACTACTATCTTGATCTCCTTACCCCTTTGAGGCAAGTTTATCAGGGACTTTTAAAAACTGTGCCTTGACGTTAACTCGCTGCAGGGTTTGTTTTGACTGCCAAGCAATGAACCCGATCGTCCCTGCCTTCTGTTCCCGATAACTATGTAGGCACATAGGCTATGTTTAGCATCACCTCCTCGTAAAATGAGGGCAGTAAAGAATTGCCCATGTTTAATCCTGCTCTGGTGTGCGTATGTTGTCTTTCTCCTTTGGAGACCCCCCCCCCCTCAAAAAAGATGTCCTATTTATTCACTGGAAATCTGCCGTGGGTTAGGAAAATGTTTATTTGCTTTCATCTCTCGAGTCCAAAGGTGGTTTCCAAAAAAGAAATTGAAGGAAAGAGGGGAGAGGAGAGAGGAACGAAGTTGATCCAAAGATGTTAATAAAACGTTCTGCAGGCATCCGGTCAAATGGTATGTTACTATGGCATTTCAGATGCCTCCTTATTTAGCAAGTGTTTTGCGTGTTGCTAAGTTGCAGATCTTTGAATCACAAAAAACAATTGGCCCAGCTAGACTGGCAGAAATCAGGTCATTTTTCAGAAGCAAAATGGGAAAGATTTTTTTTTCCATAATGAAATCTACACTGCAAGTGGGAGGCAGGCGCCAATGGCCAAGTTTCCTTTTTTTCTTTTTGAGGTCCCTCATTTCTGTCCAGAAGAAGAAGAAGAAAAGGAGGAGGAGGAGGAGTTGGGATTGATACCCTCCCCCTTTCTCTCCTGTAAGGAGACTCAAGGTGGCTTACAAGCTCCACACCTCTTGAAATCCTGGGCCCTGCCAGGCCTGTCCTGTCGAGCCTGCCAGCCTCCCATGAGATGTTCAAAACTGCAGAGATTACGGGTTCCCCTCGCAAATGCATTTCTGTATCGTGAACACGCTTGGCCCGGGGCCATCAGCCGTAACTGGTGGCTAAGCAGACACCTTGAATTCCCCACCCTGTCATCTTGTTTTGTGAACTACTATGAGGAAGAGGGATTGCCAGCCATTCCATTGATGCTCTTAAAACCTCCTTCCTGCTTCAATAGCTCACTGTTCGTGCCCCAGCTGGTATTCCTTGGAACTTTGCCTTGGGATCCTGCCATATATTCTTTTGCAAATGTGCCAGTCGTTTGCTATTTCTTCCACAATCCGCTTCCATTAGCTCCTATTGTTCATCTGCACCATTGTTAATACCAGCTTGTTGGCAGTGCTTGCATTTTTCAACTCTACTCCCCATTCCCGCTCTCCCCCCCACCCCCCACACGCCCTAAGCGATCGTCTGTTAAAGTGCATTTCTTCCCAAATGTCATGAAAACATCCTTCTTTCTCTTGCCTTGAGTTTTGCGAGGCTTTTCTCATTAATAAACATATCCCGGTGGAATAGTTGGGAAGAGTTTCTGTCTTGGAGATGCTCTGGGAGGCGGCAGGTGCGGTTGGTTCATGTGCATGCGGGTTGACGTGGGCAGAGGGAGCTATTTAAGCCTGGGGTAAGCGCCATGCATTGTGGGAGATGGGGTAGCTGTCCACGGGTATTGCAGAGGCAGAATTACACCGTCAGAAAATCAGTCTGCGCTGCTGGAAGTAACAATGTCTATCATGCAAAGAAACTGAGCAGACGCAGCCAGGGTGGGCACATGGTCATCTGGATAGGGCAGTGGTGGCGAACCTATGGCACGAGTGCCAGAGGTGGCACTCAGAGCCCTCTCTGTGGGCACATGCGCACAGAGTTCTGTTGGGATAAGTGCTCCTGGTAGTTGGAGATTACCCCTTATCGTAGTTAGCAGAGCGGCACGGGTGGCTAGAACACAGCAGAAGCCCTTACCTCGTGTGCGTGCGTGTGCGTGATGGATCCCAATGTGCGGCAAGCTTACACAAAAGAAAGCCGGAGTCAGTTGTAGTTTCTAATCTAATAAAAAGAGTATTTATTAGTGAACTCCATTCTGGATAGAAAGGTAGGTAGATAGAGTCACTATGCTATCTTAATCTAGCTGGATGGAGATGGATGCGAGGAGCATCCATCCTCTCTCTAGGCATGGTAGGAAGAAGTGGGTGAGAAGGGGTCGAGGAAGAAGCCGGAAGGAAGGAAGTCCCTGAGAGTATCAAACATCAAAGGGATAGAACCAGCATGATAGAGTAAAGGTGTCAAATCCCTAGGTCCCTATCTAGCCACTAGCTCTCTAGTAAAACCCCCTCTGTAGGTTGAGGCAGGAAACAGCGTAAAGTCCTTCACTTCCAACAAGTTCATCATGTGAGAGGGCGGAAAATCACCCCCCCCCCCCACACACACACACATCTAGGCTGGCCTGGGCTTCTGGGCACAACGGCCTGCGGCGAGCAGGGAGGACTTGGCTGGCAGGCCTGGTGCCTGTGCTCCGGGTGGCTGATGCCCGAGCGGGGAAGGCAGAGGAGGCGGAGATGCTAGAGAGGCGCAGAGTGGTGTGCGTGGGACTTGCTGGAGGCTAGAGCAGGCTGGCCCCCTGCTTGAGCTGGTGGGGCGGAGGCACTGGAGCAGCGCAGGGCAGAGCGGCGGGTGCACGCAGGACTAAAACCTCAGTGTTCAGGTTAAATGGCCATGTTGGCCCTTTTTGCGAGAAATAAGTGGGTTTTGGGTTGCAGTTTGGGCATTTGGTCTTGAAAAGGTTCACCATCACTGGGATAGGGCTGTAGTGGTGTAGTGGTTAAGGCAAGTGGATTGTAATCTGGAGAACTGGGTTTGATTTCCCACTCCTCCACCTGAGTGGCAGAGGCTGATCTGGTGAACCAGATGTGTTTCTGCACTCCTACGTTCCTGCTGGGTGACCTTGGGCTAGTCTCAGTTCTTCAGGACTCTCTCAGCCCCACCTGCCTCTCCAGGGGTCTGTTGTGGGGAGAGGAAGGGAAAGGGTTAGGATTAGCCACCTGAGTCTCCTTACAGGATATAAATCCAAACTCCTACTCCTCCCCCTCCCATTCTTCTTCTTCTTCTTCTTCTTCTTCTTCTTCTTCTTCTTCTTCTTCTTCTTCTTCTTCTTCTTCTTCTTCTTCTTCTTCTTCTTCTTCTTCTTCTTCTTCTTCTTCTTCTTCTTCTTCTTCCTCTTCCTCTTCCTCTTCCTCCTCCTCCTCTCCCTTCCCAAACTCCTCCCTCCCCAGTACCTCCAGGAATTTCCCAACCTGGAAATAGTGACCCTAGTTCCAGGTCGTGGAGGAAGTTGCCAATTTGAGCTCTGGACTGCCCAAGAGCCACAGATTCACTGAGCAATAATTCTGCCAGAAACAAACAAACAGAATTAAATGCTTTCCAGAGGTCAGAGGGATCCGGAGCAAAATAAAAGCATCCGTCCAAGCCCAAGGTACAGGCAGGGTGGGGAGGCCCACAGAAGGGAGAAAGAGGGAAAAAAAGATTGTTCGCAGTGAGTCACAAGTAATGAGGTGCAAATTATATTAAAGAATGAAAGCTGCAGCTTTTAAGAAAATATGGATCGGTCTTTGAACAGCGGCAGCCCTTGAAGGTTTTGTGTGTTTTTTTAAACCGCTTTTTAGAAATTCACCAGCTGCTTCATTTTACTTTCAGGTTCACGGAAGGGTCTTTGCGGTATCAGGTTTTCCCTTTTGCTCCAATTTGGGGAAGGAGGTCAGTAAAATACTGTTGCCACATGAATACCGAAGGAGGGGAATGTGGGCATGCAGGCGGGCCACGGCTGACTTACGGCACCCCCGTAGGGCTGAGAGAGGAACGAGAGGATGGTGAATGGCCTCAGGTCACCCAGCAGGCTTCATGCAGAGGAGTGGGGAATCAAACTCGGTCCTTCAGATTAGAATCCGCCACTCTTAGCCACTACACCACACTGGCTCTTAGGAGAGGGAATAACCAAGTAGTACATATTTCCAATTGTTTGCAGATGAAAATAGGGACATTCTCTCTGTGTGTGTGTGTGTCTGTGCATAACATCAGTGCCAAACCAGCAGAGATTTAGAGGGCACTAAGGACAATGTACTGCAGAGAGCTTGCCTGTGCTTGCTGTTTCTACATACATATGTGCTGCTAGGTCGCATTTCTATGTAGATACATTGCTATGTCTACACACATATGTGCCATCAAGTCCCCGGGGGGGAGGGGGGCCTAGACATGTCCTAGGGAGGGGAGGGGCCTGTCATCTGGTCATGGCCCACCAACTCTGGGGAGGAGGGGGAGAGGGTGACCCTAGCAAATGGCTCTCAAGGCAAGTGAGAAACAGAGGTGGTTTGCCATTACCTTCCTCTGCACAGCCTTCCTCCGTGGTCTCCCTTCCAAGTACTGACCCCGCTTAGCTTCCAGTGTCTGATGAGATCTGCCTACACCAGTGGTGGCGAACCTTTGACACTCCAGATGTTATGGACTACAATTCCCATCAGTCCCTGCCAGCACGGCCAATTGGCAGCATGGCAGAGGCTGATGGGAATTGTAGTCCATAACATCTGGAGTGCCAAAGGTTCACCACCACGAGCCTACACCATACCAACTTTCCTCCCAGGCCTGCTGTATGTGTGTGGGTGTTAAGTGCCATCAAGTTGCCTACCCTGTGAATCAGTGTTCTCTAAAACATAGAATCATAGAGTTGGAAAAGACCCCAAGTACCATCAAGTCCAACCCCCTGCCATGCAGGAACACACAATCAAAGCACTCATAAGAACATAAGAACATAAGAACAAGCCAGCTGGATCAGACCAAAGTCCATCTAGTCCAGCTCTCTGCGACTCGCAGTGGCCCACCAGTTGCCTTCGGGAGCTCACATGTAGGATGTGAACGCAATGGCCTTCTGCGGCTTCACACTCCCGACATGTGTTCGTCCAGCCTCTGTTCATCTCAGCCTCCAAAGAAGGAGACTCCACACTCTCTAAGGCAGTGAATTCCACTGTCGAACAGCCCTCACTGTCAAGAAGTTCTTCCTGATGTTTAGGTGGAATCACTTTTCCTGTTCCTTGAATCCATGTCCTAGTCTCTGAGGCAGCAGAAAACAAGCATGCTCCCTCTTCGACATGGCATCCCTTCAAATATTTAAATTGTCATGTCCCCCCTTAACCTTCGCTTCTCCAAACTAAACATCCCCAGCTCCCTAAGCCTCTCTTCATCCTACTATTACAGCCTTGCTGAGGTCTTACAAACTGAAGCCCATGGCTTCCTTTATCGAATCAGTCCGTCTCATGTTGGGTCTTCCTCTTTCCCTGCAACCTTCAGTTTTTCCTAGCATTATTGTCTTTTCCATTGTCTTCTCATAATGGGACCAAAATACCATAGTTTAGTTGTTTTAGCTTCTAGGGACAGTTCAGGCTTGATTCGATCTAGAACTCAATGATTTGTCTTTTTGACAGCACCAGTGAAACTCAGGTTTCCCAGATTCCAGTTCGGCGCTCTAACCACTACACCACAGTTGCTCTCTTGGTTCAGCTTGTAGATATAAGTCACAAGACTCATGATGTATAAATTGCAGCAATGAGGAAGAAGGTTGGGTGGGCTGAGAATGCTGATGTTTTGGGGGTTTTTTTACCCTTTCAAATCAAAATTCACAACAGCTTTTTTTTGTGTGTGATTAACCAGTCATAAGAGGAATTAAGCTTTCTGTCCTCCGAGCTCTTTCTCATGAGCCATTCATGCTCAAATGAGTGCTGGCAGACACACTAGAGCACCCGCTCTCTGGCTCTTGCGCTGACATGGTTTTTGACAGCTCCAGTACGTCTTTGACACCAATTTACTAAGATAGCAGTAGAAACAAAAACATTATCGGGCCTGTAATTGTTCGAGACAGGGGCGAGGCCTTTTCCCTCGCAGCCTCCTTCATGCCGAGGCGGAACAGCCAGCCTCAAAGCACCCAGTTAGCTCCCGAATTAAATTCCTCCTGCGCGCATGGCAGGCGGTCTGCTAAGGTGTTAAAATTTGATTTGATTTGATATTGTCGGTTTCTTGAGCAGGAAGCATCTGTGATGTCAGCCCCGGCACTTATTACACGGGATACCTTTCAGGTATTTGCCACCTTCCATTTTCTGACTGTTGACTCTTTCTTCTGCACACACACACACCCCCCTCCGTCCCCCGCAGAGATGCAAAGCAGGTAACAAGATAACTATTGGTTAGACGGATTGTATTTCAGATGTGCTGTGACCCAGACGCTTGCCTGAGGATGGCTGCGTGCATTTCGAGTGGTGGCAAAACATGTACGTGCAAGCGATTCGTGCACCTGCCTGGAAATGCCTTTCCATAGTCTGTCTCAGAAAAAGATGTTAGTAGCATTGTACAGTGTATTGCTCTTCCACAGAACTCAACAGCAGTGGTGTAGCACCCATGGGATGGGGGAGCACGACGCCCCTGGTGGAGCCATGGCAGAGGCGTTCCGGGGGCATTCCAGGGGTGTTCCAGGGGCATTCTGGGGCAAGTGGCACCGCAGCAGGGGCGCAGGGCACACGCGTGCTTCGGGCACAATTTCCCCTCGCTCCACCTCTGCTTAACATGTCAGACTATCTTTGTTGTAGAATCCTCTGCACGGGAACTAGTGCCTACTTAGCCTTGCCCCCTGCCCTGAAAAGGCAAGTATATGCCCTGGGTACCATTTTGCTTGTCATGATCCTGTTGAAGCTCACTTTGGCCCCTTCCGAACATGTAGAATAATGCATATTCACTTCACTTCACTTTATTTATTTATATTTATTTATTTGTTCCACTTTTATACCGCCCTCCCCGAGAGGGCTCAGGGCGGTTTACAGCATAAATACAAACAAGTGGATAAACAGGATAAAATACTAAAAATTAATATCAGTTAAAATGCAGCGCTCCAAATTCATAATCATTTAAAACAGATGGCGTTCAACCATGAACTCCTCTAATTCCTTTGAGAGGGGAACAGCGGATCTCAGTTGTTAATGGGCACCTATCAGCAGCCGTCCTCCCCAAAAGCCCGGCGGAATAACTCAGTCTTACAGGCCCTGTGGAACTCGTGTAGGTCCCGCAGGGCCCGGACAGCTGGAGGAAGAGCATTCCACCAGGCAGGGGCCAGGGGCGTAAAAGCCCTGGCCCTAGTGGAGGCCAGCCGCATCATAGAGGGGGCGGGGATCTCCAGTAAATTGGCCTCTGCCGAGCGCAGAGACCGACGTGGGACATATGGGGACTTTCACAATTGTTTGCAAGTGGGTTTTGCTATTCCACACAGTAAAATCCAGCTTCAAAGTGCATTGAAAGTGGATTGAAAGTGCATTATTCTGCATGTGTGGAAGGAGCCTGAGATGCTCCACCCATATCTCTTCTTGGCTCTTCCTTTCCCCACTGTCTATATAACGTCACTGCGTATAGTTCCTGTTTGTAGAAAACTATTGCATCAGGAAGAAGGCTGGGAAAGTGACCTGCTCTTTGAGAAAACCAATTGGAACAAAAGTTTGAAAGGAAGTTCGAAAGTCACTGCCTTTTGAGCTGAAGCATCTGACGAATTCAAACATTTTCTTCTTTTTAAAAAAGACACGACTTTAAAAAAAATACCCAAGATATGAATGTCCAGAAAGACACAGATCCAAGGTCCTGTGGCTTTAGATGTCCATGCGTACGCATTCTCCTGTACTTCCACACAGCTCTGGCCCGCATTGCAACACAACCTGTCCCTCTGGCAGCCCTTCCAAGCTCCAGAACTTGGTGTCTTTCTTTCTTTTCTTTTCCTCCCTCCAACCACTGTGATATTCTTGATTTGGCAGACCAAAAAATGCCAACAGATGCCACCGAGCGTAAAGAAACAGGTGGCGATGGTGCGTCAGAAGAGGGACTTCCTCCAGAAACATGGCACATATGGAAGCATGTGGGCTGCCCGGTGCCTTGTGACATCTCTCTCCCTCTCCTTGTGAGACAGTCTCCTTGTCCTTTCGGAGCAGGCGGAGTGCCACTCCCGCCAGGTGGCTGCTGCAGAGGCGGAAAATAGATATTTGTTTGCCTGGCACCCCGAGACGTATTCTGAGCCAGCAGATCTTGGACCCTGTCGCTTTGTTTTTCAGCTAACCACCAGGCTGCGTATTTTAAAAAATATATATATATATAAATGGTTCTGTCGTAGGAAGAACTCTGGGCTCGCTAAAGGTTTGCCCAGATGGCAGCTGCTTGGTCTGATGGCGGAGCACGCAACCAAAGCATCCCAGGGGATGCCAGTATCTTATCCCCCGGGATGAGCAACCAAAGCACCCCAGGGAATGCCCAGTGCCTTATCCGGCAGGATGAGCTGTGGAGCGTGAGATTCCTCCAGGAGTGCCTTTCGTAGTCATGCTGGGAAAAGGTTGCAGACAGTCGTGGACCGGAATGAGCCAAAGTTGTGTGCGACTGGAGATAATTGTGATGATGGGGTGTTGTCCCATTTGTCCCCCGCCCCCGGGGGTGGTAGCGGCGAAGAAGAAGAAGAAGAAGAAGAAGAAGAAGAAGAAGAAGAAGAAGAAGAAGAAGAAGAAGAAGAAGAAGAAGAAGAAGAAGAAGAAGAAGAAGAAGAAGAAGAAAGAAGAAGAAGAAGAAGAAGAAGAAGAGAGGAGGGAGGAGGAGGAGGGAGGAGGAGGGAGGAGGGTTTGGTTTATATCCCGCTTTCTCTCCTGGGGAGACTCAAAGGGGCTGACAATCTCCTTGCCCTTCCCCTCACAACAAAAGACCCTGAGGTGGTGGGGCTGCAGAAGAGCTCCGAGCTGTAGCTAACCCAAGGTCACCCAGCTGGCGTGTGTGGGAGTGTACAGGCTAATCTGAATTCCCCAGATAAGCCTCCACAGCTCAGGCGGCAGAGCTGGGAATCAAACCCGGTTCCTCCAGATTAGATACACAAGCTCTTAACCTCTTAACCTCCTACGCCACTGCTGAAGAAGAAGAAGAAGAAGAAGAAGAAGAAGAAGAAGAAGAAGAAGAAGAAGAAGAAGAAGAAGAAGAAGAAGAAGAAGAAGGAAGAAGAAGAAGAAGAAGAAGAAGAGGAGGAGGAGGAGGAGGAGGAGGAGGAGGAGGAGGTTGGATTTATCGCTTTCTCTCTCCTGCAGGAATAAAGGGCTGACAATCTCCCTTGCCCTTCCCCTAAAACCTGAGGTGGGTGGGGCTGAGAGCTCCGGCTGTAACTAGCCAAGGTCACCAACTGGCGTGTGTGGAGTGTACAGGCTATCTGAATTCCCCAGATAAGCCTCCACAGCTCAGGCGACGAAACTGAGAATCAAACCGGTTCCTCAGATTAGATACACAGCTCTTAACCTCTCTTAACCTCAGCCACTGCTGAAGAAGAAGAAGAAGGAGGAGGAGGAGGAGGAGGAGGAGGAGGAGGAGGAGGAGGAGGAGGAGGAGTTTGGATTTATATCCCACCTTTCCTGTAAGGATAATCAAGGTGGCACGAGTCATCTCAGCCAAAGGCCTTGTGGTGTCCTGGAGTCCCCACAAACAACCAGCCAGGGGAACCAACCCTTTAACACCCAGGGCTCCCCCGTTCCACACTGTAGGCTGTTCACCTCACTCACCAGTTGGGGCAGCACCAAAGGCCATCCCACCACTTGGAGAAACTGAATTTTTATGAGGCACAGCCTATAGTTCTACAGCGTGTGAATCATCTCACTGAGGACAACAATGTGAACTTTCAGCAGTGTTGACACCAGCCCAAAATCTGGACACATGGCCACCTTGTGACCCTACTGCCTGCTCAAGTGGAACAACCCCTTGTTTTGGCTGGCCCCGTTACCTTCCTTTGGGGCAATGCTGAATCCCCTCTTCAGCTCTGAGCCTTCTTGTCGAAAAATCCAGGTTCTTATTTGCGTTCTCTGCTCACACACACACACACACCCCGCCCCACTTGTACAAAAGGGGTCGTTTCTGTGGCCTGCTATTAGGAGTTCTGCTTTGCAAACCCACCAACTCCTGTGGCCTTGAAGGGTTCTAGGAAGTGTAATTAAAGACAGGATGTAGCCCTTGGCCCTGAAACTCCCCATTCTTCTTCCCGCAAACGCTGCAATCGGTTGCTAAGGCATTGGCAGCGCCGAAAACAGTGTGTTCTTTCTCTCTCGCTTTATTATTGTGTTTATGAGCAGGTGGAGCAGAAATGGCTTGTTTTCCACACAAATAGCAAATGGGGGGGGGGAAAGGACTGAATGAGCTGGGGGGGGAGTGAACTCCCCCACAACGTTGACAATGGCGGTAGGTGGCAGGTTAAAGACGAGGGGCGGCTCGAGGGAACATTCCGGAACGTGAACCGAACATGGGCAGAGGGGACAGCCGAAATCTGTTGGGATTTTTTTTTCAAAGAAAAAGTGGCCGCAAAGGTTGGAAGCACAAAAATAGAAAGTTTCGGAGTGAAGGCCAAGACTAGGTAAGAGGCAGGGGGAGGAAGGATAAGACGCACGTTGGCCGGGCTCTTGTTTCTAACCCGACGAGGCTGGCCAAGCCGAATGCACGAGGCCGCCTCGCGCCCCTCTGCTTTGCTGCCGACGTCATTACCTTGACATTAGTGTTCCAAACAGCTCGTGGAGCTGACGTTTGGCACGGCGCGTTTCACCATGTATTAGACACATTTCGCGGCTGAGCAAAACAAAAGCATACGAAGTAGAAGTGTGTGGGAGGAATGAATCACTTAAAAGTGTGCGCAAGGAGGGGGCCTAGAAGGGAGAAGAGCATCGCCATTCAGGGAGCTATCTTGCCACCGGGCTGCGTTTCAAGAGATAAGATTGTCTGCGAGGGAAAGAAGCTGGGAGGAAGATCAGCTTGACCTACGGGAGGGGGAGGGGTCAGGGTTGCCAATCTCCATCCAAAAAGCACCTGTATAACTAATAATATTAGAAGAAGAAGAGTCTGGATTTATACCCCACCTTTCTCTCCTGTATGGAGACTTAAGGTGGCTTACAAGCTCTTTTCCCTTCCTCTCCCCACAACAGACACCTTATGAGGTAGGTGGGGCTGAGAGAGCTCCGAAGAACTGTGACTAGCCCCAGGTCACCCATCAGGAATGTAGGAGTGCGGAAACACATCTGGTTCACCAAGGTGTGCTAGCCTCCCTTCTATTGAAATACCTTAAAACAAATCTGAAATGACTGGGTCTCTATTAATGTACCAAGTCTCTAATATTCAATATACGTACGCTTGAACAATTACAAATAAGGGCCCTTTGTAGTGGGACTATTTGATGTATCCTTCTTTGTATAAATTATCACACAGTAATAAGCCTGTGCAGATATGGTTTGTGTTGTACAGTATAAAAGCTTATTTGCAATTCGACAATACTAATTTGCAATTGTTTAAGTGTGTGCATATTGAATATTAGAGACATCGGTACATTAATACCATTAGAGAAGGGTTAAGAAAGCCCCTGCTGTGATCACATCCTGTTGCCAGTCAAGAATATTGAACTGAGGGTCCAAAGGTCTGACTCTGTATAAGGCAATTTTGTATGTTCACGGCCCACTCTTTCTAGGGGAAAAAATGTTGTCCTGTATGCTGTGTTTCTATTTTTGGAGATGCTGGTTGGCTGAACTCTTCGAAGTCACTCGGACTCAGTGGCTTTTGGAAGAGAGCTTTTGTACAGTTAAGTGAAAGAACAGACTGTTCTGCCTGATTGCAACACAACTTGGAATATGGTGCAATATTGCCTAGATGCCCCTGTGCCAAAAGAAACACAAACCCCTCAGCTCATCTAAAAGAAAAAAAGGGAAGAGTTTGGATTTATACCCCCCCTTTTCTCTCCTGTAAGGAGTCTCAAAGCAATCTTCAAACTCTTTGCCTTCCTCTCCCCACAAGAGACACCTTGTGAGGCAGGTGGGGCTGACAGAGTTCTGAAAGAACTGTGACTGGCCCAAGGTCACTCAGCAGGCTTCATGCGGAGGAGTGAGGACTCAAACCTCGTTCTCCAGATCAGAGTCTGCTGCTTATGTGGAGGAGTGGGGAATCAAACCGGGTTCTCCAGTTTAGAGTCCACTGCCAATCCAGGCCTGGACCATCCTGCAACAGCGACAATCATGAGGGCTAGCAACTTCCACTTTTTAGCATAAGTTCAGATTCAGAGACACTTGTATTTTTCTCCAGACTGTGGCACCCCACTATTCACTTCTCTCCAGGATGAAGATGAACCATTGATGAACACCCTTTGAGTTCAGTCAGTCAACCAATTACAAATCCATCAACCCCACATTTTACTAGCTTGCTTGCAAGAATATTACGGAGCACCTTGTCAAAGGCCTTACTAAAATCAAGATTTGCTAAGTCCCCAGCATTTCCTTTGTCTACCAAGCTTGACACTTTTAACAAAAAAAATAAGATTAGTCTGACATGACTTGTTTTTGAGAAACCCATGTTGACTTTTAGTGATCACAATATTCCCTTCTAAGTGCTTATAGACTGTCTGTTTAATGATCTACTCAAGAATCTTTCCTGGTATTGATGTCAGGCTAACTGGGCAGTAATTGTTTGGGTTTTCTTTTTCCCCCTTTTTGAAGATGGGGACAACATTAGCCCTCCTACACTCTGCTGAGACATCTCCTGTTCTCCAGGAGTTCTCAAAGTTTACCACAAGTGGTTCTGAGATTACTTCTGCCAGTTCTTTTAATACCCTGGGCTGTAGTTCATTGGGCCCTGGAGATTTGAAGTCATTTAGCCGGGTATTCCTGCACTACCTCTTTTTTTTATTCTGTGCTGAATTTCCCCTACTGTCTCTTCTGTTCCATTTTCCCCTGATTGAGCACTGCTTTCCTTTTGGGAAAAGACTGATGCAAAGAAGGTGTTGAGTAGTTCTGTCTTTTCTCCTTCTCCTGTTAGCATTGTGCTATCTTCTCCACGCAGCGACCCTATTGTACTCTTTTTCTTCCTTTTGCTACGGACATAACCCAAAAATCCTGGCAACTTGGCAGAGATGGATTTTGACAAGGGATATGGGAAATCCTAAGGGAAGGCTGTCTTGATTTTTAGAGGCATTCCCAGTGCCACAGATCAGACACTTTGGAGGAAGGGGCCGACAGACTCACGAGATCTCTCCAATCTGAGGTTTCTGACGACACATTGCTCTTTAAGAAGGCTTACAAGTCAGCTTTGCGTATTTAAATACTGCAGCGATTCACTTTAACGTGATGATGTACCATGGAAGCAAACAGTGAAAGGGGAGGAGGTGGGGGGGAAATCAAATTGCCGCATGGAAGGAAACTGCCAAGATGACAATTTCTAACACTTACACCAGGCAAACTGTTGGGTTTCAAATTGGCAAACAACTTGTTATGACAGCCTTGATGGATCGCTTCAGAAAGATAAAATGAAGAAGGGAATCTCAGCTCGAGGCGGAAAGAAGGAGCTTGTTAGAAACAGCCCCGGTCCTTCAGCTGTTCAGCTGGTGTAAGGACCGAGTGCAAAGCGTGGCCTAGTGGTTAAGAGCAGGTGCACTCTAATGTGGAGAACCGGGCTTGATTCCCCACTCCTCCACCTGAGTGGCAGAGGCGTATCTGGTGAACCTGATGTGTTTCCACATTCCTACATTCCTACTGGGTGAGCTTGGGCTAGTCACAGTTTTTTCTGGACTCTCTGCGCCCCACCTGCCTCACAAGGTGTCTGTTATGGGGAAAGGAAGGGAAAGGAGCTTGTAAGCCACCTTGAGCCTCCTTACAGGAGAGAAAGGTGGGATATAAATCCAAACTCCTCTTCCTCTTCAAAGGGGTGATGGGGCTCATTCTGAGGTCAAGAAACATCGGAGCATAATAGAGCCCTGCTGGACCTGCCCATGGGTCCATCTAGTCCGGCAGCTTCCAAGTGTGGTTGCCATCCTCCAGGTGGGACCTGGGGATCTCCCAGAATTACAATTGATCTCCAGGCAACATATCAGTTCCCCCGGAGAAAACGGCTTCTTTCTCGCTCACTCAGCCTTCTCCTAGGGTTGCCCACGCTGAGTTGGCAAATTCCTGGAGATGAGGGGCAGGGTTTGGGATGGCAGAATTTGTGGAGCGGAATGTCTTCAGCAGGGTCCAATCCCGTAGACTCCACCCTCCAAAGTATTCATTTTCTCCAGCGGAACTGATCCCTGTAGTCTGCAGATGATCCTGGGAACACTGAGATCAAGTGGCGTAGTGGTTAACAGCAGGTGCACTCTAATCTGGAAAACCAGGCTTGATTCTCCACTTGGCCACTGGAGCTGTGGAGGCTTATCTGGTGAACCAGGTTAGTTTGTGCACTTCCAGCACATGCCGGCTGGGTGACCTTGGGCTAGTCACAGTTCTTTGGAGCTCTCTCAGCCCCACCTACCTCACAGGGTGTCTGTTGTGGGGAGAGGAAGGGAAGGGAGCGTGTAAGAAGAAGAAGAGTTTGGATTTATATCCCCCCTTTCTCTCCTGCAGGAGACTCAAAGGGGCTGACAATCTCCTTGCCCTTCCCCCCTCACAACAAACACCCTGTGAGGTAGGTGGGGCTGAGAGAGCTCCGAGAAGCTGTGACTAGCCCAAGGTCACCCAGCTGGCATGTGTGGGAGTGCACAGGCTAATCTGAATTCCCCAGATAAGCCTCCACAGCTGAGGTGGAAGAGCTGGGAATCAAACCCGGTTCCTCCAGATTAGATACACGAGCAACCTCCTACGCCACTGCTGCTCCTTTGAGTCTCCTTACAAAAGAGAAAGGTGGGGGTATACATCCAAATTCTTCTTCTACTACTACTGCAGAGCCAACCTGGGTCACGCCAACCCTACCAACCTACCTCATTGGGTCTCTGTGAAGATAAAACGGATGGGAGGAGAGCCGCTTATGCCACCCGAAGCTGCTTCGTCAAAGGGTGGGGACAAAAAAATATAATAAGCAGCATGCAGAGAGCACTGAGCTTATCCAGAGTGCTTTCCACCAGCTCCCGGGTGTCCTGTGGTTTTGATGTTCAGTCGGAACTTGTGTGTGTGTGTGTGTGTGTGTGTGTGTTTTACAGCCGTAAAACCCTATTTTCTCAGCCGTGCGGTGACCTTTAAACTTCTCCTGCAAGCTTCAGGGAGGCTGCTGGAGCTTTTAAATCATGTAAATGGCAGCATTACACCTACTTGCTGAATGATTAATTCAGCTTGGAGTCGCTGCCTGACTTTGATAGGAAGGGGGAGGCAGGTCCCAAGGGTCTGATTATGTGAATCTTAGCTCTGTTGGGGGTGGGGAGGGGTGGGGAGGCTAATTAATTACACATCGACTATGGGGAATTTGGGGCGGGGGGGGGGATGCCACCTAAGCCGCTATTTTTCTGTTGGGCGCAGCTGAGGAACAGAACACCAAGACAACCAGATGCCAAGAAACTTAACCCCTTGATCAATTTTATTTTTTAAAAAAATCTAAACATCTAAAAGCAGCAGATATTTCATTCCAAAAAGCAAGGTTGAAGAGAGGCAGCTTTAAATGTTTCATAAAGTGAAGATTGTTTGAGTGTAGTTCACAAGGGTGCTGGGGGGAAAAACACAATCGATATCTTCTCCTAGGGTTGCCAATTCTGGCATGGAAAATTCCTGGATATTTGGGAAGCTCAGCAGAGATGTGATGTCACTGTAGGACTTCCGGCCTCTAGGACTGCTAGACTCTATGGTATACCGTAGAAGCCACTCTCCAAAGAAGAGGAAGAGGAGGAAGAGTTGGAGGAGGTGGTAGTGGTTTTGATATCTCACTCCTCTCTACTTTTAAAGAAAC